>NC_057713.1:65109582-65129804 GCF_004010195.1 Chiloscyllium plagiosum
TTGTACTCTATGCTACTTTCTCCCCACCCCCACCCTCCTCTCACTTATCTCTCCACCCTTCAGGCTCTCTGCTTGTATTCCTGATGAAGGGTTTTTGCCCGAAACGTCGATTTTACTGCTCTTCGGATGCTGCCTGAACTGCTGTGTTTTTCCAGCACCACTCTAATCTAGACCCTTGCTTTTGATTTAGACTCGTTGATAATTTATAAACTAATTTTTAAGGCTTGTTTGCTGTGTCAGTTTTTATTAATGCTTTGAGCAATCCCTGGATGAACTGTGAAAGGAATTTGTTTATTTAACAGATCAAATCACATTGGTCTCCTTATCAAACATATCTGTCGAGCATTTAATTTGTTTATTTAGATTAATTAATATACTAATGAGTGTGTCTGAGTAACAGCCATAGTTCGAGAATGTGTTAATCAATTCTGCTTAAGTAGTCAGTTTTATTTTGTGATGTCTTGATGTTCTTTGTATAAGTGCACAACACATGCATTCTATTTTATGTATGAGATCATTAAAAGTAATACTTCAACATTATTAAGACAAATATGAACAGAATAAATTCCATATCCCTTAGTTTCTAACTGAAAATTCTAGTTATTATGCAATATTTCTTGAGACTCTATTGAACACATTAATGATGCAGAAAATTATGATTAATAATCATTAGACAAGCAATATTAAAGTTCTAATATCTGAGGTGAATACTCTTTCAAGAAAATAGAATGCATCAAAGCTCTAATCTGAAGATTTAATTCTGTGGTATATGAATGTAATGTAAGTTTATGAGAAATGAATGTAAGTTTATCTTTAAAATCAGAGGTTATCAAGTTTCTGCAGCTTTCCAGTCTTTTAGCATTTTCACTGTTGAGACTGTGGTGGGCAAATGGAAAAAGATCTACAGGAATGCTTCACCACTAAACATCATTGTTATAGTTGATATGATGGATGGATTCACATGCAATTTCTGAAAGCAAAAGTCATATTTTTGCATATACTCAGTATTAAGATTATTCATCTTCACAGTAATGACATACAATATTTGTGAGCTTCAGTTTTTCACACTATAATTAAATGTTTTTCTTACTGGTCCTTTTTTAACTGTGTGCAAGAAATCAAACAAGTGATATGGGCTATAAAAAAAGTATGGAATTTTATAGCATGCCCACTATTTGTATTGAATTCAGGTGACATTCCAAAATGGTAAGCTCCCACAACCATGTTAGCAGTTTGGAAGGTTTTTTTCCTGCAATTAAAGGTTGTCTTCTGCACTGACATTTTGATAATTTATTAGAAAACAGAAGGGCTATGAGCAGATATTATCGTATTTTTACACATAGGCTAGCGGAAACAGTGGTGTGGATTATAATTATTACTCAACAATGTCAATTGTTGCCTCGCTTATTTTGAAAAATCATATAAAAATTCTCTGGAATGTCATTTTGGCATGAAAGAAAATTAAGGCTGTGCAATTTGGATTTTTATTCTGAGAATCTTGGATCAAGATGGCGCCAACACTGGGTAACTCTTTGTGAACTTTCTGCAGCAGATCTTATTCTCACATTTCTTATAACAATTCCCTACTTTTAAACATAAAGGTTAAGTCTGGAAAATTTACTCATGTTTTGTGCACCTCTGTGCAGCCGTAATCTTGTATGCCTGTTTCTATCTAATTACCCTATGATCTGTATGTCCTTGTTTGCTATAATCTGCCTGTACTGCTTACAAAACAAAGCTTTTCACTGTTACTAGGTACATGTGACTACAATAAATCAATTCAAATCATCTGCATCATTTCAAGCTAATGTGAGATAATAATCTTTCTTACTGCAGAAAATGTTGACTATATTCCTAATTATGGAGCAAGGATAACAGGATATGAATGCAAATACCACACTGTATCTGTCCCAGCGAAATTTAACTCCAAGACCAAGAAAAGCAGCACATTAATATGATTGTCAGTTTGGTAGTTCACAAGTAAACCTACAAAATATGAGGTCACAACTGTTTTCTACACTTAATCACAATGATTTTATTCTGACCAGCATAGCAATGAGTAAATTGCTGGAGCCCCACAATGTATCTAAGCTCATCAATTGTACTCTCAATTTAAAGAAAGGTTTTTAAGTGAGAATCTGCGAGTTTGATAACAGTGATATTTGTGAACTCCATGAGTAAATCATAAGGAAGTATCTAGGTTGGAATTTGTGAAATTAGAAATTGTACAGGAAGTGATTTCAGAGGAGCAGTAAATATATTACCCCTAATATTCATTAAACATATCTGAAAACTTTGTGGGACAGAGCAAGAGTGTAACTACCACAGTTATGAGAGCAATTGTCCATCAGTAAAAATAATCTGTAAAATGTATTTTATGCATAACCTAACATCATGTCAATTCAGCATCTATAGTGTCTCTTGCTGAGAAACCTGAATACAGATTATTATGTGTTTTAACCTGGTGACGTTGATCTGGCAATGAGAGTTTTATTTTGTTTGTGGTTAAAAAAATGATTTGAATCATACCTTTACAAACACTTGCTGTCAATAGCATCACAACACTGTTCATAATAACACAAGAGTTACTCTATTGCTACGATTATATTTTGTTCCCTGTGGCAATTATTTTGGTATTCATATACTTCTCAGATTTCAAAACGCTCAGGGTCTTATACGTTACATTCAAGTCAACTCTTACTTTTCAAAACTCCAGCTGATACAGGCTTAGCCTCTCCAACTTTTCCTTATAGGAGAATCCACCCATTCCAGGTATCAGACCAGTAAATCTTCATTGAACAGAGTCCAATACATTCGCATCTTTCTTTAAGAAGAGCAATGCAGTACACCAGAGGTAATCTCATCAATACTTTATACAGTATAACAGAAACATAACCTTCTCACCATTGAATTAAATTCCCTTTGTAGTGAACAATAATATTCTATTACCTTTCTCAATGACTTGATTACTTGTATCTGCATGTTTTGTCATTCATCTACTAGGGCATCCAGATCAGAGTTTAGCAAACTTGTACCATTTAGAGAGCTTGTCCTCCTAATCTTTCTGCCAAAATGGACCATTTCACATCTTTCATCATCTTCAGAATTAAAGGAGAATCTGAAATGGTCACTAGACTCGAAATGTTGATTCTGCTTTTTCTCCACAAATGCTACCATAGACTGCTGAATTTCTCCAGCATAGTCATACAGCACAGAAACAGACGCTTTGGCCCAATTCATCCATGCTGATCAGGTTTCCTAAACTGAACTAGTCTCGTTTGCTTGCATTTGTCCCATACCTCTCTAAACCTTTCTTATTCATGAACCTATCCAAAGTCTTTGAGGGCGGCACAGTGGCTAGCAGTGCTGCCTCACAGCACCAGAGACCCGGGTTCAATTCCCGCCTCAGGTGACTGACTGTGTGGAGTTTGCACATTCTCCCCGTGTCTGAGTGGGTTTCCTCCGGGTGCTCCGGTTTCCTCCCACACTCCAAAGATGTGCAGGTCAGGTGAATTGGCCAGGCTAAATTGCCCGTAGTGTTAGGTAAGGGGTAGATATAGGGGTATGGGTGGGTTGCGCTTCGGCGGGGCGATGTGGACTTGTTGGGCCGAAGGG
The DNA here is from genome assembly GCF_004010195.1 of Chiloscyllium plagiosum. Classification (NCBI taxonomy): domain Eukaryota; kingdom Metazoa; phylum Chordata; class Chondrichthyes; order Orectolobiformes; family Hemiscylliidae; genus Chiloscyllium; species Chiloscyllium plagiosum. The sequence goes on from NC_057713.1 coordinate 65,113,198, forward strand.
CCTGTTTCCACACTGTAAGTAATCTAATCTAATATTACATTGGCCAGATCTTTACCCACTCACTTAGCCTATCTATATCCCATTCTACCCTCCTTGCAACTTACTTTCCTAACTATATTTGTGCCATTAGCAAATTTAGCAACAATATCTTTAGTTCATAATTCAAGTCATTTATATAAATTGTAAGAAGTTGAGACTCCAGCACTGATTCCTGTGCCACATGACTTGTTCCATTTTTACAACCTGAAATTAACTAATTTATACCTACTTTCTGTTTCCTCTTAGCTAGACAACCCTCTATCCATACTATTATTTTACTTCCTACATCATAAGATTTTATCTTTGATGTAGTACTTTATCCCCCTCTGGAAATCTAAATAGAGTACTTAAAGAACATTTACCAATTTTTTTTAATCAACAGGACATGTTACTTCCTCTATAAACACCAATAAATTGTTTAAATATAATTTCTCTTTCACAAGATGATTTTGCCTCTGCCTGATTACCTTGATATTTTGTAAGTATCCTGCTAAAATACCTGTAATAAATGCTTCGGTCTTCTTGCCTCAACAGATATAAAGCTAGTTGGCCTGTAATTTCCTGTTTTCTTCTTCCCATTCTTTTGAATACAAAAAAATTATACTCACTACTTTTCAATCTGATGGCACCTTCCTCCAAATCAAGTGAAGTTTAGAAATTAAAGCTAATGCATCAACTATAGAATCCCTACAGCGTGGAAACTGGCCATTTGGCCCAACAAGTCCACAACGACCCTCCGAAGAATAACCAACCCAGACTCATTTCCCTACCCTACTTCCGCTGACAAAGGCACCTAACCTAGACATCCCTGATCACTATGGACAATTTTGCATGGCCAATTCACACAACCTGCACATCTTTGAACTAAGGGAGGAAACCGGAGCACCCGAAGGAAACCTATTCAGATGCGGGGAGAATGTGTCGCCCAAGACTGTATTCAAACCCGGGTCCCAGGTGCTGTGAGGCAGCAGTGCTTACCACTGTGCCAGAGTGGCACCCTTATCCAAGTTAAACTTCATCTGCCACATTTTGGCCCACTCTCTTAATCATTTGTACGGTTCTTATTACCTCATTGCAATTTACACTCCTGTCTGTCTCTGTATTGTCCACAAATTTGGCTATAAAGACTTAAAGAGGAACCATACAATCCCTCAAACCTGCTTTAGTTAAGTCTAAGCTCAATTTTATTTTTCCAACTTTGATCTAACAAATACCTATTGATCTTAATCCTTAAAATTGTAGATGGGTACAGTAGCAGAATAGTTATGTTGCAACTTGTTATGACTTGCCCAGTGCAGTTTTTGATCAATGCTATCCCATTCCCCACACTCCCAACCCCAGATATTAATAATGGGGTTTCAGTGATGGTTATGTTATTGAATGTCAAAGAAGACGCTTAGATTCTCAGTTGTTGGAGAGCACTTGTGTGCTCTCCTGAATTGTGGAAATGGAAGTAATGAAATTAAGAGCTGTGGTGACTTTAATAGCAATGCATGCCCACCAGGTCCACAGAGTAAGATATCCTTTTCTCGGAATTTGAAAATGTCAGCATGCACATGGTGTGATTTCCTGAAAGCGCTGAGTTAATTGTTCAGAAAGATGGACTTCATCCTAAAGCGTTAAAGAAATAGTAATTGATTATCTATTGCCTGTTAAGTGAAGAAGGAAAATAGTCATTCTTTTAACAATCCAGTGGTAAGGCAGAGCCTCTTGTCACACAATGGTAGTGTTCCTACTGCTGAGCTAGGAAGCCTGGATGGAAGTCCCACTTGCTCCAGAGTGTGTAATAACATCTTTAATTTCTCTGAACCAGTTGATTTAGGAATAAATATGGCAGATTAAGTTAAGGGCAGAGATTCTTATCCTTAAGTGACATGAGAACCACATGGGGTCTTTACATAGGTCATGGTTGCTGTTATTGATAGTAATTGAATTTGGTGAAAACAATACTTAAGCATGACAACATCCAGGGCAAAGCAACCCATTTTTTTTTATTAGATTAGATTACTCAAAGTGTGGAAACAGGTCCTTCGGCCCAACATGTCCACACCAATCCTCTGAAGAGCAACCCACCCAGACCCATTCCCCTACATTTAACCCTTCACCTAACACTAAAGGCAATTTAGCATTGTCAATTCACCTAACCTGCACATTTTTTGGCTGTGGGAGGAAACTGGAGCACTGGGAGGAAACCCACACAGACCCGGGGAGAATGTGCAAACTCCACACAGACAATTGCCTGAGGCGGGAATTGAATCTGGGTTTCTGGCGCTGTGAGGCAGCAGTGCTAACCACTGTGCCGCTGTGCTTGATTGACATCATATCCATAAGCATCCACTTCCTTCACCACTGACACTCAATAACAGCAGTGTGTTATCTACAAGATGCAGTGCAGAAATTCACCAAAAATTCCTTAGACAGCACCTTCCAAACCCATGACCATCTCCATCTAGAAGAACGATTCAGCAGATACTGGGAATACCACCACTACAAGTTCCCCTCCATTCCACTCCTCATCCTGCCTTAGACATACACTGCTGTTCTTTCAATGTTACTGGGTCAAAATCCTGGAACTTCTGACCCCCACCAAGGGCATTATGCATCTATCTACAGCACATGAACTGGAGCAGTTCAAGGAGACAGCTCACCACCACCACGTCAAGGGCAATAACTGTCTCCCACAAGCGAATAAATAAAAAAAAAGTTGAAATCTGTAGCTGTAGTCATGGGATTGCCCTCATGTCTTTGGATCATTGGTCCAACCTTCCAAGATCATTAAATCTTGCAACCTCAAATGCCCAGAAGTACAAAGCAGCAAATATATAGCAAAACTACAACCCTTCAATGTTCCTTCCAACTTATTCCTTCCGTGTGGATCTCTGCTATCCATGTACAGCAGCAACTTCCAGAACTGGAATTTCAAGAGCCAGAGGTCAATGCTATGATCCACATCAGAATGTTAGTCACACAGCTGAGAGGAAATGTTGATCACAATCTGCAAGTTCCCCTTTAAGACATACGACATCCTGACTTGGAACTATATCACTGTTCCTTTACTATGGTTGAGTGGTATATGCCACCATGCACAAAATCTTCTCCTCCTGCCACAAGGATATGTTTCACAGGCAGTGACATCTAACAGTGAGGGAGGCCAAAAATCAGCTTCCCAGTAGTGGAATGAAACTACAATATTGATTTTCTCAAAATTTGAAGGTAGGCTGAACTTTTGAACAGTAATGATGAGGAAATCCTTTTGTGTGAATTTGACAGCCACTACGGATCTCAATCATTGTCTGTCATTGAATAATACACCTTATGAAGGATAAAGTGGCTGCTGCTATAAACTCCAACACCATGTAGGCAGAGACAAAGAAAGGCATGGGGGGAGGGAGAGAAGGAGAAAGGGAAACTGCTTTATGAATTTCACAGGTCAGCCAGATGCGGGCAGGACTGAAATAGCAGGGACATGGACTGCAGCGATTCAAGAAGGCAGCTCACCACCATTTTCGCAAGGGCAACTAGGGAGGGGTAATAAATGTTGGTCCAGCTAGAGACGCCCACATTCCATGAGTAATTTAAAAAGGAGGGAATGGTTTCATGTCACGTGAATGCTGTACTGTAGTTTGGTGGGGAAAGGGTTTTCCTGAAAAAGATGGTTAGAGAGAGAAATCGGGAGAGAGAGCGAGAAAAGATCCAAAAGGGCATGGTTCCTGCTGTTAGTGGTAGGGTCCTGGTGGTTGAACATGAGGTTCTGGAAGCAAAGGGAACAGTCACAGGGAGAAGGGGAGTGGAATGCAATAGAATGGGAGTTCCAGGCTCATGGTCTGATATCAGATGGTGTCACAGAGGAGTGTCAAGCGATGGAATAGAACTAATGCTGCAAATAATAATAATAATAATAAAAGTGTATGAGTGGTGATGATAACTGGATCATAAGTAACAGATGGAAATTCAAGGGCAATGGAGGAGAGTAACAGTTATATTCACTGATTTCAAAGTTGAGGCAGAAGTGGGCGAGAGAGGGGAGGGTGGAAAGCAGTGGAACCATCAATCTCTCCCTCGAGGGTGAGATTGTTAGTTCCACAGCTTTCCGCCCTCCCCTCTCTCTCGATGCTGACAGTCTCTCTAATAAAAGACGACCCGGTGACTCCGTTTGTGGTAAGGGGATCTAATATATTAAACAATTTGAGAGTTGTGTGTGGTGACTCTCAGGTATGATTTCCAGATGCTTCCACTCACCAAAGCACTTACCTGAGAGAATTTGTTAAAATTTTGCACTACTGCCATTTCTTGGGCCGGATACTTTAGGCGTTAACTGGCATTGCTACCTGCTCTCATTCCTTTCTGAGGCCAACCCATTAAGACTTCATTTTGCTTGGTGGAACCATGCTGCCTCTCCTGACCTATCTGTCTGACCTGTGATTCGGATGTCTCAGTAAGTAGCTTTGGGGCAACATCATCCTTGTCCTGGATTGTTCCAAAGTAATTATCCAATAGCAAGGGGTCATGCCTTTAAAAAGGAAGACTGTCTGGACACATTGTTATATACAAATGCTTCTTGGCATTCTGTTACAGCATAGAGACAGTTTGGGTCCTAGTAATAATTATGGAAGTAAAGTGGGAAGACTAGTTCATGAGTTGGCATCTCACTGAGATTAGCATTGGCATGTACCAGGTCCTAATCCTCACACCCAAAAATGGAACTATCAAATTTTCTAGCTCCCTGTCGAGATTCTGACTTTTCTGTTGTTTTCAGTAGTTATGATGCCATCTTGCATAGATGCAGTTGTTGTTCAAATGGACTTGTCTGAATATACTGTTAGCGCGGATGAAATGATATCAGTCTGAGTTCAGAGTGCGGTTCAACAATCGGTAACGTTTATTACTGCAGTAACGCCGGCGGAGACCAACCGAGGTCCGAATCTCGGCTGCTCTGCTGTTCCCGCGCGCAGCTTCATATTATATACTTTTAGTTGTCAGGATGTGTGGGATTTGAGGATGAATGGGATGATAGTTCACCATCATCACTGGAGTAGGTGCGAACAGGGCACGCACAATAGGGTGCTAATTGGTTTATGTCAAACGGGTCTGGGTATTATCTGCTTGTCTCTCTCTGTGAGGGCAGGGGCTAGCAACCCCCTTTGTTCCCTTGGGGTGTTGGTGTGTATTGGTCTGTCCATTCCTGTCTGGTGGATGCCTGTCCTTTGTGTCAGAATGGCTCCGTATCGATGGGTATGGGTGTGTTTCAGTCAGTCTCTTGATGTGATTAGGAGATGGGTTTCCATATTTAATTAATTCCGGAGTTTTGGCCCATGAGTCATGGGTAATGTTGGTCTAGTGTGGATTCTATCTGTCCTCTGTCTACTATCTCCCAGTCACGTGGGCAGACCGGCAGCTGCTGAGTTTTTGTGGGTTTAAAGCTGCGACTGCTGTTTAAAACACAAAAATGAATTCTTATCGTTTCCTGATGTAGGCATAGTCCCGTGGCAAATGCGGGGCGGTTCTGATGCCCGCTTGCAGTTCCCCCTTTCGGCAAGGGGTTGGACATGTCCACACCCCCGATGCCGATATTTTAAAAGTCGGCTCCTCACCCGGTACATTCCGCCGGCCGTCATGCTGCAGTCATGGGGCCTTTGGATAGTCCCGGGAGAAGGTCACATTAACTCGAGCCCTGTGAGCTCATGGTGCCTGATCGCCCGTCAGGAGTCGATGGCGTGGAGCATGGTCTTTCTGGCCTTCTGTTTTTTGTGCTGGCGGCATGAATGACATGCCACCAGGAGCCAGGCCAGAGCCAGCAGTAACTGTATGCCTACAATGGTGTGCGAGATGATTCGGATCCAGGGATGGATGTTCACGTTCAGGCCCCAATCCCACACCCTCTGCGCCCACCCCTGGGACTGCAGAGCTGTGTCTGAGTCCTCCTCTAGCTCCTTTACATGCGACTGCAACTGGTGATACAATTTCACTGAGTGTCCTACCCGGGTCCTAAGCTCCCGTAAGACCTCAGCCAAATGTGGGATGGGGGCTTGTTCAGGCTCCTGATATTCCCTGAGGGTGTCCCTGAATTTATCAGTAATTTGTATGGACTCGGGGTTCCGTCGTCAGACCTCTGAGATGTGAGCTTGCCCAACCGTGACTGGGCGCCTGGGGGTGAAGCAGAACTCCTGCTGGGGAATCAGGCACTGCAGTCCATTATACCAAAATGAGCTTTCAAGAGTGGAGACACAGTATCGTTCCCCCCCCACCATACCCCGCCCTAGTGAAGTGGGGGCCCGTGGGTTCGATTTCAAGGGTGCAGCCCTGTGTCCGGTTGAACCCACAGTCCGCTGTTTCACTCCTTCGTAAGGGGTGAGGGCAGATGGTAATCGCCCCTCACTGCTTGCAGCCTGTAAGCGGCACCCCGTACACAGTGCCGTTTCGAGATATGGCTGTGTGGTGAGCTAATCAATATTTGAGGGAAGCGTTTTCCCGTATGACTCCGATGTTCTCAATGTGAAACAGGGGAAATGGCCCCGACTCTGGGGTGACCACGGGGATCAGGAGGACAATCCCAACTCCTGTCACCTCACTGACCTCACAGTCGGGAACCACTGGGTATACTCTGGTCATACCCTTCAGAGTCCGGCTGTCGAGCGGCCCAGAGCGCCCCGCGAGTGAGGCCAGTTTGGCACTGTCGATCCCGACCGGACAGACACTCCCCCTTGACTTGACTCTAACTCTTTCTCCTTACAGTGCAATGGGTGGACCGGCTCCAGGGAGACCTGCTCCTACACACACTAACCCTACACCCTTGGTAAGGGTGCCTCTCTCCCTCTCTTCCCACAGATCATGCTTCACCGGTGCACCGCTCTCCTCCCTGCTCTCCTCTTTGCCCTACGACTAGTGCCTTCCTTCCCCGAAATATATGACAACTTCTACCGCCACGGTGTTGCCTTCAACGCGTCCGACGCCATCTGTATTCCTGCAAGGGACAAGCCCGATGTGATCGACGCGTTCTACAACGCCTGGCTGGAGGTCCTCCCGGGCATACAGACACTCTGTTTATTCTGCACGTCAGAGCGCGACCCGCGGCCGACCTGTCTCCGGCGTGCTGAGGCGATGGACTTGGGGGGTTACATGTTCGGGACAATGTGTGCCATGCCAGAGGACCTCTCCTCTGCCCCGGCCTTTGATGCCTTTACTGTACGGGATTTGTCTGTTTGCGGATATTACGAGCCTACTGCCTATTACGAGCCTATGCCGCGGTAGTCTCTTTGTATTTGTGCTTTCCACCCGCCCCGACCACACCGCCCCCGACCACAACTCCCGAGATATTGCCATGCCCCTCCCTGGGACCGGGGCCCATGGGGGGACTGATATTGTGGGATGAGGGAGAGGCCCTTTATGACAACGTCCGACACGAGGTCGTGCCTGTGCTGGTCAATATATCGGGCATCCGGGTACCGGACTATTGCACAGCACAGGTACGCAACCTATACGCCATGATGGGGAAGGAGGTTATAGAGAGAGCCATAGACGCCATGGGGGCAACCCACTACCGAAATGACATACATAACACGCACACACAACGACACAGACGGGAAATAGTCAACGATGCTCTCACAGGACTCAACACGGGGACATCCGTAGTAAACTCCCTAGACATCCAGGGCCTTAACGAAAAGGTCGAGCAACTAAAAGGGGTAATGAGGGACCTGCTACAAAGGTCTCTCACAAATCAGGCAGACCAGGCACGCCTGGGGGAAGAGGGAGCGTACACCCAGCTCGACGGCATTGCAGTCCTGGAGACACACGCCCACACCATTAACTGCCTTATAGACCGGGAAAGAGAAAACACGGCCCATATCAATGATGGTAGCCCAGATCCGGCATAATCTTGAACAGATCCAAAGTGGGGAGGTGCCCGACTGGATCGACAGTGCCAAACTGGCCTCACTCGCGGGGCGCTCTGGGCCGCTCGACAGCCGGACTCTGAAGGGTATGACCAGAGTATACCCAGTGGTTCCCGACTGTGAGGTCAGTGAGGCGAAGGAGTTGGGATTGTCCTCCTGATCCCCGTGGTCACCCCAGAGTCGGGGCCATTTCCCCTGTTTCACATTGAGAACATCGGAGTCATACGGGAAAACGCTTCCCTCAAATATCGATTAGCTCGCCACATAGCCATATCTCGAAACAGCGCTGTGTATGGGGTGCCGCTTACAGGCTGCAAGCAGCGAGGGGCGATTACCATCTGCCCTCATCCCTTACGAAGGAGTGAAACAGCGACTGCGGGTTCAACCGGACACAGGGCTGCACCCTTGAAATCGAACCCACGGGCCCCCACTTCACTAGGGCGGGGTATGGTCCCAATTGTTAGCGCGGATGAAATGATATCAGTCTGAGCCCAGAGTGCGGTTCAACAATCGGTAACGTTTATTACTGCAGTAACGCCGGCGGAGACCAACCGAGGTCTGAATCTCGGCTGCTCTGCTGTTCCCGCGTGCAGCTTCATATTATATATTTTTAGTTGTCAGAATGTGTGGAATTTGAGGATGAATGGGATGATAGTTCCCCATCATCACTGGAGTAGGTGCGAATAGGCTGTTTCCTGCCGTCCCAGGAGAGTTGCAGGGCACGCACAATAGGGTGCTAATTGGTAAAACGGGTTCGGGTATTATCTGCTTGTCTCTCTCTGTGAGGGCAGGGGCTAGCACCCCCCTTTGTTCCCTTGGGGTGTTGGTGTGTATTGGTCTGTCCGTTCCTGTCTGGTGGATGCCTGTCCTTTGTGTCAGAATGGCTCCGTATCGATGGGTATGGGTGTGTTTCAGTCAGTCTCTTGATATGATTAGGAGATGGGTTTCCATATTTAATTAATTCCGGAGTTTTGGCCCATGAGTCATGAGTAATGTTAGTCTAGTGTGGACTCTATCTGTCCTCTGTCTCCTATCTCCCAGTCATGTGGGCAGACCGGCAGCTGCTGAGTTTTTGTGGGTTTAAAGCTGCAACTACTGTTTAAAACACAAAAATGAATTCTTATCGTTTCCTGATGTAGGCATAGTCCTGTGGCAAATGCGGGGCGGCTCTGATGCCTGCTTGCAATACAAATGATGTACTTTTATGATTAAATTTCTAACTCTATGATTCTTCTGTCCCCACTATTTCAGAAGACACACATTTCATTATTTTAACTGGCAATTAATCAAATAAAGAGCATTAATTGCTAAGGATTCACTACACTTTGCTGCATATTTCTAGCAGTGGGCTTTATAAATTCTCCGAGAAGAAAATGTCAAAATAATTATACATGACATGAAAATCACTCGATCATGTAACTTAATTCAGAGGCTGTTTGGGAGGAGGTGACATTATCTGTGCATTTCAGCAATGTTTTTGATTACCTTTGTCATTGAGTTGTGCAGTCTTCATCTAACTGTTGTGTTCCAATTTACATCTAGCTGAACAGCTTACATGATAAAGCTTTACTTTGGCAGCAGAAATCAGTCTAATGATTCATCCATCTAATGATGCTGGTTTATTCCTAAGTGCATATGAGCAGGATGAAGTGGAAGTGAAGCTTTTTGTTTCTATTTCTGTATACGAGTATTTGATATATACCTTTTCTGGATGTAGTATGAATGAAAATAAACATAATGATATATCTGGATGTTTTTCTTATTTGATTGGTCAGCATCTGACTGTTGGCCTTTTACATTTCCAATGTGGGTGTGGCAGTTCAGTCCATGTGGCAGAAACAATATATCATAAATTAGGAAGCCCAGCTGAAACTTGTGATGTATTATACAACCAATACAATTGAAGATCCAACTGTCTGTTTCAGACCTCTTTCAGGAATGGGATCGTAGCTAACTGCAGTGGTGTCATGCATTGTAAGGGAAGTTTTCTCAGAGCTGAAGCAGACTTAACAGTGGCCTTTAAAGTGGTTATCAAGAAGGTAAGAAATGGAAAGTAAGAATGTTCCTTGTAACTCCATACTGAAATTACAGATAGTTTGTTAAATAACTCAATAGACGCTGGTATCCCAACACCATATCACCTTTTATTTACATGTGGAGACAGCTCCCTCAGAACCCACTCTCAGAGTGGACAGAATGTCTAACACTCCTGTTCTTTTTTTTCTTTTCTTTTTCTTTCTTTTTTTCCCCCACACTATCGCCCAACTCTAGTAGTGCTTATTTTTTCCCCAGCACCCATGTTGTGTGTGTGCAGGTGTGAGACACAGTGAAAGACACAAGGTGTACGAATTCTTATTCAAATTTCCACCACCAGGAAGAAAGGAAAAACCCGAGTGGCCTGTGACAAGCAGTGCCCTTCACAACAAAGGGCAATGCTGTGTGATCAACACTCCTGTTCTTATCTGTCAGCTAGGACTTCTTGATTGGACCAGATTAATAGCCCAATCAGGGAACTCATATTCTATGAGGTCCACCTAGCGGACTGTGTAACAATCATTACATCCCTCCCTGTCTGAGTCTGAAGGCATAGGGTCTTGTAGCTCCTCTTGGGGCATTCTAGCACCAGGTCAGGTTTCTCCAACTTTGCCTCTAATATGGGCAGTGTGTACTGCACAGTATCTTAACTCTTGTGCCCAGACTATGGTGGAAGAAATTCATTCTCTTCTTCAGGCAACAAAAAGGGTTACTGAGGATTATATCTGCAATAAATGCTGTTGGTTGCGAATCTTATCAGATCAAATGGATCGGTTGGAAATACAGTTAGAAACAATGAGGAATTTGCAACAGCAACAGTATGTGATGGATGGCAGTTATAGGAAGGGGGGGATGTCTCAGAAACAGTCACATAGATGGGTTAACTCCAGGAAAGGTAAGTGAGGTAGGCAGCTAGTGCAGGAGCCTTCTGTAGCTATACCCATTTCAAACAAGTATGCCGTTTTGGAAAATGTAGGGGGTGATGGATTCTCAGGGGAACGTAGCACGAACAGCCAAGTTTCTGGTATTGAGACTGGCTCTAATGCAACGAGGCGAACGTCGGGTTCCAAGAGATCAATTTTGTTAGGGGATTCTATAGTCAGAGGTACAGACAGACGTTTCGGTGGCTAGCAGCGAAAAATCAGAATGGTGTGTTGCTTCCCTGGTGCCAGGATCAAGGATGTCTCAGAGAGGGTGCAGACTGTTCTCAAGGGGGAGAGGGACCAGGAAGAGGTCATTGTCTACATTGGAACCAATGACATAGGATGGGAAAAGGTTGAGATTCTGAAGGGAGATTACAGAGAGTTAGACAGGAATTTAAAAAGGAGGTCCTCGAGAGTAGTAATATCTAGATGATTCCCAGTGCGACGAGCTACTGAGGGCAGGAATAGGAGGACAGAGCAGATGAATGCATGGCTGAGGAGCTGGTGTTTGGGAGAAGGATTCACGTTTTTGGATCATTGGAATCTCTTTTGGGGTAGAAGTGACCTGTACAAGAAAGATGGAGTGCATTTAAATTGGAAGGGGACTAATATACTGGCAGGGAGATTTGCAAGAGCTGCTCGGGAGGATTTAAACTAGTAAAGTGGGATGGGACCCAGGGAGATAGTGAGGAAAGAGATCAATCTGAGACTGGTACAGTTGAGAACAGAAGAGAGTCAAACAGTCAAACAGTCAGGGCAGGCAGGGACAAGGTAGGGCTAATAAATTAAACTGCATTTATTTTAATGCAAGGGGCCCAACGAGGAAGGCAGATGAACTCAGAGCATGCTTAGGAACATGGGACTGGGATATCATAGCAATTACAGAAACATGGCTCAGGGATAGGCAGGACTGGCAGCTTAATGTTCCAGGATACAAATGCTACAGGAAGGATAGAAAGGGAGGCAAGAGAGGAGGGGGAGTGGCGTTTTTGATAAGGGATAGCATTACAGCTGTGCTGAGGGAGGATATTCCTGGAAATACATCCAGGGAAGTTATTTGGGTGGAACTGAGAAATAAGAAAGAGAAGATCATCCTATTAGGATTGTATTATAGACCCCCTAATAGTCAGAGGGAAACTGAGAAACAAACTTGTAAGGAGATCTTAGCTATCTGTAAGAATAATAAAATGGTTATGGTTGGGGATTTTAACTTTCCAAACAAACTGGGACTGCCATAGAGTTAAGGGTTTAGATGGAGAGGAATTTGTTAAGTGTGTACAAGACAATCTTCTAATTTAGTATGTGGATGTACCTACGAGAGAAGGTGCAAAACTTGATCTTCTCTTGGGAAATAAGGCAGGACAGGTGACTGAGGTGTCAGTGGGGGAGCACTTTGGAGCCAGTGACCATAATTCTATTAGATTTAAAGTAGTGATGGAAAAGGATAGACCAGCTCTAAAAGTTGAAGTTCTAAATTGAAGAAAGGCCAATTTTGATGGTATTAGGCAAGAACTTTCAAAAGCTGATTGGGGGCAGATGTTCACAGGTAAAGGGACAGCTGGAAAATGGGAAGCCTTCAGAAATGAGATAACGAGAATCCAGAGAAAGTATATTCCTGTTAGGGTGAAAGGAAAGGCTGATAGGTAGAGGGAATGCTGGATGACAAAAGAAACTGAGGGTTTGGTTAAGAAAAGAAGGAAGCATATGTAAGGTATAGACGGGATAGATCGAGTGAATCCTTAGAAGAGTATAAAGGCAGTATGAGTATAATAAGAGGGAAATCAGGAGGGCAAAAAGGGGACATGAGATAGCTTTGGCAAATAGAATTAAGGAGAATCCAAAGGGTTTTTACAAATACATTAAGGGTAAAAGGGTAACTGGGGAGAGAATAGGGTCCCTCAAAGATCAGCAAGGTGGCCTTTGTGTGGAGCCGCAGAAAATGGGGGAGATACTAAACGAGTATTTTGCATTAGTATTTACTGTGGAAAAGGTTATGGAAGATATAGAATATAGAGAAATAGATGGTGACATCTTGCAAAATGTCCATATTACAGAGGAGGAAGTGCTGGATGTCTTGAAATGCATAAAGGTGGATAAATCCCCAGGACCTGATCAGGTGTACCCTAGAACTCTTTGGGAAGCTAGGGAAGTGATTGCTGGGCCTCTTGCTAAGATAGTTGTTCCATCAATAGTCACAGGTGAGGTGCCGGAAGACTGGCGGTTGGCTAATATGGTGCCATTGTTTAAGCAGGGTGGTAAGGACAAGCCAGGGAACTACAGACCAGTGAGCCTGACGTTGGTGGTGGGCAAGTTGTTGGAGAGAATCCTGAGGGACAGGATGTACATGTATTTGGAAAGGCAAGGACTGATTAGGGATAGTCAACATGGCTTTGTGCGTGGGAAATCATGTCTCACAAACGTGAGCTATAGGGAGAGGCTGAATAGGCTGGGGCTGTCTTCCCTGGAGCTTCGGAGGTTGAGGGGTGACCTTATAGTGGTTTACAAAATCATGAGGGGCATGGATAGGGTAAATAGATGAAGTCTTTTCCCTGGGGTCAGGGAGTCCAGAACTAGGTTTAGGGTGAGAGGGGAAAGATATAAAAGGGACCTAAGGGGCAACCTTTTTACACAGAAGGTGGTGTACGTGTATGGAATGAGCTGCCAGAGGAAGTGGTGGAAGCTAATACAATTGCAACACTTAAGAGGCATTTGGATGGGTATATGAATAGGACGGGTTTGAAGGATGTGGGCCGGGTGCTGGCAGTTGGGACTAGATTGGGTTGGGATATCTGGTCGGTATGGACAGGTTGGACCAAAGGGTCTGTTTCCATGCTGTACGTCTCTATGACTCTCTGACTCTAAATGCATCAAGGTGGTGATATCTGCATTTCCATCACAGATTCCAAGGTCTCTTCAATACTTGCTGAAGAAGAACCCATGAGTCAGAAAGGCTGTCAAGGAACCGGGCATGTTTTGTTCCCGCACCGTTTGCGATGTTTCAGTCTTCATATGGTCAGGACTGTCACACCTATCTGGATTTTATACATCACTGAACCTGATCTTGTGTCGACCATGCCTCTCACTCATGCAGGGCAATTCTTGTGGTTGTTACACCAAGCATTCTCCTCTGAAGTAAATTATCTCTCTCACTTAGAGGAGTCTTGTGTCCAAATTGGCATTGTTGGTACAATTTCACCTACCCCTCTAGGTCCAGGAAGATCAGATTTATCCTGTTATGGAGTCTTCTCTACAATAGCAAGTCTGCTGAAGCTCTACCTGTAGCTGCATGAGAGGTGGTCCTATAATTAAATAGGAACTGGATAATTTGGTAATGAGTAAAGCTGTAGACTGTTTCTTTAAGCCTGCCTTCAAAGTTTGGACTGCTGTTTCAGCTAGACCATTGGTTGATGGATGGTATAGAGTTGTCCTTATATATCGAAAATATGACTTTAATGTGATAATACTATGGCTTTAAGAGGTATATTTTGCCTTTTTGTTTTAAGAGAGGTTTTAAAGCAGAGGTAGAGAACTATCTGTTGAAAGCTCCTAAAGGAAACAGCTTATGAAGCCTAAGTGATTTTTTTTAAAGTTGTAACAATAGAAGCAGCCTGATTGGGTGTGGTCAAGCTCTTGCAGAACCAAGACTTTTAGTTTTAGCTTTCAGCAGTTCTTGCTGATGTCTCAGCAGAATTTGGAAGCTGCAGTGCATCACATCCTGCTACACCTTCTCAGAGTTTTCTCTTGATATTTTTCTGCTACTGAAGTTGGATGTGAAACAATCTGTTTTTCTGAATTTGCCTTTCGTCAAAGGTGTGTTTATGGGATGTTACAATATTGGAACAATTATTAGTAACAGTTACTGTATCCATTACTTTGTTAAGCATTTCAATAGAATTACCATTAATCCAGTTCTTTCCATTATTTTTACTTCAGTTGTATTTTACCTGAAGTATATGAATAAAGTGTGCTTTTCTTAACGTTGTGTAGTTTAACCAATTGAATTGCACCTGGAACACAACACCATACACTTAGCCTAAACTCTAACTTTTTTTTATTTTAAAGCTATCTTCTTAATATATTTTGAGCAGGTTTGGTCTGGTCCATAACATTAAGAAATACTCAAACTCCCTGCTGGTAAACAATGGCCCGTTATCTGTGACCAACACTTCTGGGGCTCCGTATATTGCAAAAGATGCAAGCAATGCCTCTATTGTAATTCCCATGTATGATAATTGAACTCTAAGTTTGGCCAACCACTTTGAATGGGAGTCAACAATGACTAAAAACATTGAGTCTATTAATAGACCTACATAGTCAACGGGTAACCATGTCCAGGGTTTACTCAGCCATTCCCATGAATGGGCAGGAGCTGCTGGTGGTAACTTTTGTCCTTATTGGCACTCTGGGTCCTGCCCATCAAAATGGCTCTAAGTGCATCCAATCCTGGTCACCAGAAATAATTTCTCAACTTGAGAAATTGAGATAGAATGATGCATTTCTTTCAGTTTGATTTCAATATTGTGGGTGTTAATAACAGAAAGTTTTGATTTGTTATGTCCAATTTAGATTTGTTTTGTGATTGATACCAAGGTATGAAAATTGTCAAGAAAGAAAATAATTGCTGTTGTCTAGTGACAGAAGCACAGATAGGCAGAATATTGTAGAAGGTCAGACAGTGAGCAAGATTATTCAGACAGAAAGTTGTGTAACAGCAAAAGTTCTGGTATAGCAGTCTTCAAAGCAGTTGCGGCTGGGAAAAAAAATCCTGAGTTGCTGAAAAGAAAACTCCAAAAAACAGAACACTGTGGGATACATGAACTTAAGAAATCAATTTTTAATAATTAATAAATGATATTAGCAGTTAATGTAAGGGTCTTATGAAGAGTTATTAACTAAAGAAAATACGTTCTTGAACCCTGCCGCCTTCTCAACTCAATATTGAGTGCAACAATTTCAGAGTTTGAATAACTTCTCCCATGTCCTTACCCCCTTCCCTACCCATCAGACCTTGTCATCACATTGGCTGCTACCAAAAATAATACATTGTCAGCCATTAATGGTCCCCAACAGCAACTACTCATTCTCCAGTGCTGACCTTTGCCCATTCCTTTCTCTGCCCAATTGTTTTGTTTCTCTCGCTGGGTCCCATCTACACTTATCATTTACTCCTTCCCCCTTCCCTCAAGCCCTTCTTTCGCACACATATAGCAAATCTTTCCCAGCTGTAATTAAAGTCTGAAGAAGGGTTACCCAACCCGAAACATTAACTGTGATTTCTCTTCATAGATTCTGTCAGATCTGCTGAGATTTTCCAGCCATTCCTGTAATAATCGTCACTGCTGGGGGCTTCCACGATTTCTGTCAACATGCTGCATTTACAATTCAGCTGTGTCCCAGGCCAAGTACTACCAGCCAGGAACTGTTTCTCACAGTTACGGTGTCAGAAAAACTGGTCAGCACCAATGTCAAGATAAAGAGGGAATAAGGAACTTTAACCAGAATCCAAGTCCCTTCCTCTCACTGAGATGTGATATCAGTGGGCATCCAGCAGGATGAGGAAGTATATTTTTCTTCAAGGTGGCAGAGGAATAGGTGGGTTGAGTCGAGGGCTCATCTGATCCCATTGGCTTTATCTTATTGTCTTCTTTTTACTTCAGCTGTTTTTCTTCTCTTCCTTCATTTTTTTTTAGATTAGATTACATTAGATTAGATTAGATTA
>NC_057713.1:65129829-65136101 GCF_004010195.1 Chiloscyllium plagiosum
ACTGTGCCACCGTGCCACCCACGAGTCTTTACTCAGCGAGTCGTGAGTTCATGGAATGCCCTGCCAGTAGCAGTGGTAGACTCTCCCTCTTTATGGGCATTTAAACAGGCATTAGATAGGCATATGGAGGATAATGGGCTAGTGTAGGTTAGGTGGGCTTGGATCGGCGCAATGTCGAGGGCCAAAGAGCCTGTACTGCGCTGTATTTTTCTATGTTCTATGTTCTATGTCAGGCAGCATCCGAGGAGCAAGCGAGTCAACATTTCGAGCATAAGCTCTTCAGTCTGGAATGTGGGTGGGCCCCAAGGGGGCTGAAAGGATTTTGGAGGGGAGGAGGCTGGGGCTGGGGCTGGGGCAAAGTAACTAGAAATAAATAGATGAAGATGGGGGGTGATGGTGATAGGTTGGAATGAAGGGTGGAGCGGATAGATTGGAAGAAAGGATAATTCAAGAGATTGGTGCTGAGTTAGAGGGTTGGATCTGGGATAAGGTGGGGTGGAAGGAGAGATGAAGAAACTGGTGAAATCAGCATTGATCCCATGAGGTTGGAGGGTAGTTTAATTTAGATAAATGCAAGGTGCTGCATTTTGGAAAAGCAAATTCTCCCCGTGTCTGCATGGGTTTCCCCTGGGTGCTCCAGTTTCCTCCCACAGTCCAAAGATGTGCAGGTCAGGTGGATTGGCTATGCTGAATTGCCCATAGTGTTAGGTGCATGAGTCAGAGAGAAATGGGACGAGGTGGGTTGCTCTTCGGAAGGTTGGTATAGATGTGTTGGGCCGAACGGCCTGTTTCCACACTGTAGGGAATCTAATCTAATCTAGTGTAATATAATCAGAACAGGACTTAACTACTTAATGATAAGGAGCACTGCTGAACAAAGAGACCTTGGAATGCAAGTTCATAATTCCTTGAAAGTAGTCGCAGGTTGATAGGATAGTGAAGAAGGCGTTTGGTATGCTTTCCTTTATTGGTTAGAGCAGTGAGTATAGGAGTTGGAACGTCATGTTGCATCTGTACGAGGCATTGGTTAGGTCACTTTTGGAATATCGCATGCAATTCTGGTCTCCTTCCTATCGGAAAGATGTTGTGAAACCTGAAAAGGTTCAGAAAAGATTTACAAGGATGTTGCCAGGGTTGGAAAATTTAAGCTATAGAGAAAGGCTGAATAGTTTGGGGTTGTTTTCCCTGGAGCCTTGGAGGCTGAGGGGTGACCTTATAGAGGTTTATAAAATCATGAGGGACATGGATAGGGTAAATAAACAAATTATTTTCCCTGGGGTGGGGGAGTCCAGAACTAGAGTGTGTAAGTTTAGGGTGAGAAGGGAAAGATATAAAAGGGACCTAAGGGACAACTTTTTCAGGCAGAGGGTGGTGCATGTATGGAATAAGCAGCCAGAGGAAGTGGTGGAGGCTGGTACAATTACAACATTTAAAAGGGATCTGGATGGGTATATGAATAGAAAGGGTTTAGAGGGAAATGGACCAAGTGCTGGCAAATGGGACTAGATTGGGTTGGGAGATCTGGTCGACATGGACAAGTTGAACTGAAGGGTCTGTTTCCATTCTGTATATCTCTATGACTCTATGATTCTATAACTCAAATAAATTACTCAAATATGAGGATGCTTTCACAAAACCATATTGACTCTACATAATTACCTTAAAATTATCTGAGTGGTCTATTGCAACTTGGTTAATTATAGCTTCTGATATTTTCCCTATGACAGACATTAAGCTAACTGGCCTGCAGTGTCCTGCTTCCTCCCTTTTTAAATATAGGAAATACATTTACTATCTTCCTGTCTTGTAATCTAACTGAACCATCCCTGAATCAGTGAAGATTTGGAAAATAAAAGTTAATGCCTCAAGTTAATGGGTGGCACGGTGGCACAGTGGTTAGCACTGCTGCCTCCCAGTGCCAGAGACCTGGGTTCAATTCCTGCTTCAGGCGATTGTGTGGAGTTTGCACATTCTCCCTGTGTCTGCGTGGGTTTTCTCCGGGTGCTCTGTTTTCCTCCCACAGTCCAAAAATGTGCAGCTTAAGTGAATTGGCCATGCTAAATTGCCGGTAGCCTTAGGTGTAGGGGAATGTGTCTGGGTGGGTTGTGCTTCAGTGGGTTGGTGTGGACTTGTTAGGCTGAAGGGCCTGTTTCCACACAGTAAAGTAATCTAATTAGCTCACTTAACCACTTTTTAAAAAAATCTTAGGATGAAATCTGTCAGGACCCAAGTACTTATCAGTCCACAGCTCCAACAATTTATTTTGTACTCTTCTCTAGTGATTGTGATTCTTCTAAGATACCTCTTCCTTTTGATTCTCTGACTTATTGGTGTTGTTCTTTTTATGTTCTGTTCAATTTTCTGATTTGTTGTTGATCTTTGCACAATTATATACCTTTTCTTTATATTTGATATGATATTTAATATTTCTTGTTAAACATAGATGATGGATCCATCCTTTAGAATCTTTCTTACTTGTTAGAATATACCTTATCTCTATATTTTGAGATATCCCATTAAATATCTGCCATTGCATCTCCATTGACCTCTCCATTAACCTAATTTGCTAACCCCTCTAGTCTGCTCAACTTTCTTGCCCTTGTTTAACTTTTTCAAAAACAGCTCCAGACCCAAACCACTGTCTTTCAAACTGAATGTAAAATTCAATCATATTATGATTACTAATATCATGGATTGTTTTCACTATTAGATTATTAATTAATCCTACCTCATGCATCATACCAGGTTTAGTTTAGCCTACTGTCTGGTCAGCTCCAGAATGTGCTATTCAAAGAAACTATCCTGAAGATATACTATGAACTCTTTATCTGAGCCTCAATTGGCAGTAGATGGAGGAGGTGTAGCTTGGGACTTCCTGCCCAGAAATTAATGTGTTTTCAGATCGATGTGGGGGTGGTGGATGTTATCTCAATGCCAACATGTGTGATTATCTGCCCTTGCTGTACATAATGGAAAGATTGCACCCATGGAGTGAAATTAGAGATTAGGAATTATTTATTTTGACAGTGGCACTAACATTTGAGATGTTTTCCTTGAATTAACTGGAGCTGAGAGTAATGATATCTAAACTAATTGAAGGTAAATGTATTATGGAAACTAATTGTGCCTGTTACTGTAATTTCCTTGAACTTGCTTAATTACTTTTGTGGGATTTGAATTGCATTACGTTTTTCTTCAATTTTGTTTTAAAAGGGTGAAACCATGCATAGTGCTGACAAAACCCACATCAGGGAATGTGGCAAGTTGGAAAAATCAAATTGGTCACTGTGAGTAAAAGGAGAAAGTGAGGACTGCAGATGCTGGAGATCAGAGTCGCGAGTGTGTAGCTGGGAAAGCAAGCAAGTCAGGCAGCATCCGAGGAGCAGGAGAATCGACATTTCGGGCATAAGTCCTTCATCAGCTCTTCATTCCGGATGCTGCTTGACCTGCTGTGCTTTCCCAGCAATACAGTGAGTAAAAGATTATTGTAGATCAGAGATCACACAGAGATGAGAAAGAAACAAACATTCAGAAAGTCCACAAACAGAAAACATGGTGAATGCCATTAAGGAACCCTGCTGGCGATAAATTTGCTATATAAAATACTTGGACTAAAAGGATTAATTTAGAACAACAGATGCAAATGGGAGGGGCTAGGAAATTCTAGTTTGTTGTCAGTTGTTAGTTCATTTAACTGTCTACAACCATATAGCATTGACGTAGTCACTAAGTCTCCTGAGATAATAATGTCTCTTACCGATGTTAACGTAGTTAAAGAGTTTCAAGCTGATGTAATCTATTTTCTTACTGTTATGCAATAAATTATTTTTGTTACTCAAATGCATACTTTGTTGGAGAAGACTTATTAGTATTAGTTAATACTAATAAGTTAATATATATAACATTAAATAAATACAAATCTCATCTGAACTTTATCAGTTAAATCTGCAATAATGCATCTGCAATTATATTCTTACAATCGGTAACATGTACAATTTTTAAATTAAAAATCTGTAACAGAAGACTCCAATGAAATAGTCTCATATTCTTGTCTTTAAAGCATTCTAGGAATGTAAGAGGATTGTGAACCATGTACACCATCATCTCCAACATATTGTTTTTGTGACATACACATTAAAATGTTGTAAGGCCAGCACCAAACTCAATAGTTCATTTTCAATTGTAGAGTATTTTTTCTGGTGGATGTTGATCTTCGAAAAGTAACCAACTGGCAGTTCAATCCCATCCTTATCTTCCTGTAGGAGTACAACTCCAACTCCTATGTCACTAGCATCAATGGTGACTTTAAAAGGTTTTGAGAAATTTGGTGTAGCTAAAACCGGTTTGGTGGTTAATATTGATTTCAAATGGTCGAATGCCTCCTGGCATTGTTCTGTTCACTGAAACTTTGTGTTCTTCTTCAGCAAATCAGTTAACGGTGCCACTACACTGCTGACAGTTGGAACAAATGTCCGATAGAATCCGTTGAGTCCTAAGAATTGAAGCACCTCTTTCTTGGAAGTTGGTCGTGGAAGTTACTCGATGGCATTCATCTTTGCATTCCATGGGGTCAGCTTTCCATGATCGATGTAATGTTCCAAGAACATCACCTCCGCTTTCGTGAATTCTGTTTTAGTTAAGTTTATTACCAGTTTTGCATATCTTAGTCATTCAAAGACCTCTGCCAACTGTACCATGTGATCTTTCTAGGACTTACTAAAGATTACTACATCATCCAAATAGACTGCACTGTTTGTTAACCCCACCACAACTCTGTTCATAAGTCTTTGGAATGTGGCAGGTGCATTCTTCATTCCAAAGGGCATCACTTTAAAGTGATACAGCCCATTTGTTCTTACAAATGTAGAAATTTCTTTTGCCGTCTCTGATAAAGGTAACTGCCAGTAACCACACATTAAGTCCAACATTGACTTTCCGATAATACACGCAGAATCGTTGAATCCTGTCCAGTTTAGGAACTAAGATGATCGTCAAACCCTACTTACTCTGGTTTGGTTCGATTATGTCCTTGTTGAGCATGGCCTCCACCTCCATCTGAACCTGCCTGGCTTTGAAAAGATTAAGCCGATAGGGGTTTTGTTTAATTGGAGCAGTATTCTCTATGTCTACTTCATGTGCAATAGTATTAGTCCTCCCCATCTGACACATGTCCTTATACTGCAGTAACAAATCTTTCAACTGCATTCTATGCTCATGAGACAAATAGCTTACTAATCTATCTCACTCCTCAAGGACTTCTTCATTTTAAAATCTGTTTTGAGGCACATCAAAATCCACATTATCTGGATTTGAATCCTCACTCTGCAGGGCAGTAACTAACACCTGTTTCTCCATTTCTTTTTCTCTAGTATAATATGGTTTCAGCATGTTCACATGACATACCCAATACTGTTTTTTCAATCTGGCATCCTTACTAGATAGTTCACCTGTCTCAACTTTTTCTCAATTTGATAGCAACCCTAAACCGGGCTTTGAAGGGATCTCCTATCACTGGTGACAGTACTAACACGTCATCCCCTCGGGAAAACGTCTGAGTCTCAGAGCTTTTATCTGCCACCTGCTTTATTCTGCACTGTTCCCTTTTTAGGTGCTGTTTGGCTAACTTACCTACTCGATTTAGTCTGTCCCTCACCTCCAACACATAATCTAAGTGTGAGATCACCAACTTTGGTCTTGTCAATTTTTCTTCAATTCATTTCAATGAACCCCTTACTTCATGCCTGAATATTAACTCAAAGGAATTGAACTGAGCAAATTCATTTGGGGCATCTCTAATGGCAAACAATATGAATGGGATACCTTTATTGCAATCATTCGGGTAACCCTGACAGTATGCTCTCAACATGGTCTTCAAGGTCTGATGCCAACTTTCTAAAGCTCCCTAGGACTCACAATGATATGCAACGAAGTTGCATCAAGACACTATTCAAAAGGGCCACCACACACTGCAGCACACCAGAACTGCAAAAAGAGGAAGAGGAACACCTATACAAGGTATTCACCAAAAACGGATACCCTCGCAATTTCAGCAACAGATGCCTAAGGGAAAGACAACAGAACAAGGACATGCCGCAACCCAAAGGACTAGCCACACTACCATACATCAGGAGCATTTCCGAACTGACAGCCAGACTACTGCGACCACTAGGACTCATAACAGCACACAAACCAACAGCCACTCTTGGACAACAACTCACCAGAACGAAGGACCCGAAACCCAGCATGAGCAAAACCAATGTAGTGTACAAAAT
>NC_057713.1:65136169-65175056 GCF_004010195.1 Chiloscyllium plagiosum
CAATATACTGGCCACTACAGCGGACAGCTGGAACTGACAACCGGAAGCGGCAGGGACAGACCACTATAAATGCCGGAGGAAACATCACAGAAGCGCTTCACAGGAGGCTCCCAAGCACTGAGGATGTCACCTAGATAGGGGACGAAACGTTTGCAAGACAAATTCCCAGCTCGGCGAACAGAACCACAACAACATCCATTATGGTTAACAAGTACTGGTTGCTACTTCTAATTCTCAGGAGGGGACCTACACAATCAATTATAACCCATGGGAAAGGTTCTTCAAATGCAGGAATTGGCAACAAAGATGCTGGTTTTATTACTGCCTGTGGCTTACCTACCATTTGACATGTATGGCAAAAGTTAACCACATCCTTGTGCATTCCAGGCCAATAAAAATGATTTTGTATCTTAGCATGAGTCTTTCATATCGCTAGGTAACGCCCAACAAGTAGTTCATATGTTACCCGTAATATTTCATATCTGTATGCTACCGGCAACATAATCTGGTGCACTTTGCCCCATTTTTCCTCTACACTAACCTGCCATGGTCTCCATTTCCATCTTAGGATTCTATCTTTCAGATAATAACCCTTTGGAATATTCCCTGCCTCGTCTTCGGAGTACACATCCACATATATATCTTTTATCGTCTTGTCTTGCTGTTGCAAGTCCCTCCATCTTTCAGGACAAAACACTTCTGTCTAACCCTCTGCCTGTTCAGATTTTTCCTGCACCATTGCATCAAACAGGGTGTCCGCTGACTGAACCTCAACTCCTTCATCTTTCTCTTTACTTTTTGCTTCATGCTGTGACTGAGGATAGTGGGTTCTGGTTACTACACAGTCTTGGAAAATACCAGGCTATTTCTGTTTTAATTCCTCAGTTTCTTGGTCTTCCTTGGGCTTCTCCACAACAAGGGATGTCACTCCCACCTTGGACCCTGACAAATTATTCCCAAGAACAAACTAAATTCCTGGAACTGACACACTGTCAATCACTCCCACTGTAACTTCCCTGGTCTTGAGTTGGCACTCTGACCCGATCTTACATCGAGGAACGCTAAATTTCTGTCCATCTATCCCACACATTACCACATTCTTGGTTAACAGATCAGAAAGAGTGCATAATTGCTCATCCCTTACTATCAGCGACTGGTTGGATCCTGTATCTCTCAGAATTGCAACTTCTTATCCTTCTCCCCCTGTTCTTTCTGAGTAAACTTTCCTCACAGAAGTGAATTCTTTATAGAGATCAGGTACTAACTCCATACCCAGCCTCTGCCTAGGCTGTGCACTCTCCTGCTGCTCCTCGGCTCTTCCTGGGGTCTCCTTTACTACCTTCACTAATGCCTCTAGCTTAGCTTCTTTTACCACATCTTTTCCCAAAGTGTCTTTCTTTAATGACCAGAACTGTAACCTGATGTGTCCCACCTTCTGGCAGTGACAACACCTTTTCCCATTGCTTACTGAAACCACCAGCACTGTAATTTTCTATGTCCTACTCCATTACAGTGAAAACTTTATGCCTTTCATCAGCTATCCACCCTCTTGGGCTTCTTTAACCTGTGGTAAGTTCTTACCAGTGTTCTCCACTCTTGGTTTCAGAGTGTAGGATCGCCCCTTTTCCCAACTTCTATCCCTCACAGGACGAAATTCTGGTTGGAAACTTGTCTTATGCACCAACATGTATTCATCTGCTAATTCTGCTGCCCTTCTCACTTCCTGTACTTTCTGTTCCTCCACATGAATTCTTACCATCTCTGGAAGTGAATTTATAAGCTCCTCCAGTAGAATAATCTCTCGTAGAGCCTCAAAGGTCCTATCTATTTTCAAAACATGCACCCATCTATCAAATGACTATGTTTAATTCTTTCAAACTCAACATAAGTCTGACCTGGTTCCTTCTTCATGTTTCTGAACTGCAGTCTTTATGCTTCTGGTGCCAATCTTCAGAATCTCATGACCCATCATCTGACAGCGCAGTAAATACCTCACTAGCTCTACCTACCAGTTTAGTCTGAACTAGCAATACCCATAAATCCTCAGATCACTCCATCTGCCTAGCCAATTTTTCAAATGAAATAAAAAAAGCTTCAATATCTTTCTCCTCAAAATTTGGCGGAATTTTGACATATTTGTATATATCACTACCTTCTCTTTTAATCTTCATCCTGTTAACTTGACTTTGCTGACTAAGTTGCAACTTCTCAATTTCAAACTCTCTCTCTTTTTGCTCAGCAAAGAACATTCTCTCTCCTTCTCTCTCCCTCTCTCTCCCTTTACTCTCTCTCTCTCTTTTTCCTCTTTACCCTTCTCTTCTCTCTCTCTTTATCCTCCTTCTCTCCCTCTTTCTCTCTCCCTCTCTCTTTTTTTCTCTGTCTCTTTGTTTATCTTTTAAATTACAATTGAGGAAAATGGAGTTAAGTTTTTCTACCTCAACTGCAATTGTCTGTTTCTCTAGTATACCTTGTGTTTGAGTAATTCCCACACAATTTCAGTTTTACTTTTATCCTTGGTTAAACTCAAACCTAATTTATTTGCTAATTCTAAAAGTATGGCCTTTTTCTTTCCTTCTAAACTTTCTTGGTAAATTTGAGAATCATCTTCAAATCCCAGAACCTTTTTAGCAATTTGAAGAGCTATTTCTTTCAATTTTAATTGAATCAACCACAAGTCACAGAAGTCAAACAAATTGTCTTACCTACATTTTATTTAAATATCTATGACACCAACTTGCAAGCGTTTAAATCTGCTGGGCTTTTTTGTATCCTCAAATCTATTTAAATCTATCTAAACCAGTTCAAATCCCAAATCAGAGACCAAACCATTCAAATCCCAGCGACAGGCCCCCAAACTGTTACGACACGGGGTAAACCCTTCTGCTTAATGTAAACCAGCAACACAGAAAAGATTTATCCCGTGCAGCAATCTGTGAAAATTCGAGAGCTAAGAACTATGTAAATAAAAATTAACAACTTTATTTCTTAAAGTATAACAGAGAATAATTAATTAACAATTATTTACAACTCCTTCCTCTAACCTATCTTTTACTTTCCCTTCTAATATACTAGTCTGATAAATTCACCGATTAAGATTTACTGAAAAATTCAAATTTCAAAACCAACCAGCTGTTGAGTCTTCCCTCTATATCTTCCTTTGTGGATTTGCTCTCCAGGTTGTTATTGATGTTTTTCTCTGTGCAAACTCCTTCTCTAGATAGATACCTCTCAGAGAGTTCTGACTAGCAGCCTACATCTGTTGGCCTTTTGGCAGTTCTCCCCCAACTGTTCACGTTTTCCTAGTCTTATACCCCAAAGCATTGGATTGTTTCTTTGGTTTTTAATATTGTAAATATACTAAATTCAAACTTGATTGGAGGTTGGTATTTTGGGATATAATTTAAACTGATTGGCTGAATTCTTTTTTTTTATCTCCAGGCAACCCAGCTAATCTAGCTTTCGACCAAATGTTACATTGTTACATTATTCAGAAGACTTGGTGCTGTATCAGGTAGTTCTGCTAGCTTTTAACTCTCTTCAAGGTACAGTATCCCTTACACCTTCATAACACCACTCGAAAGAAAACAACTTAAGCTTATTTAGCCTCTCTTCTTAGCTAAACTGTTCCATCCCAGACAACATCCTGATGAATTTCCTTTGCACCCCCTCCAGTGCAATTCCATCCTTCCTGTAATGTGGTGGTCTTCTCCAATTCATTGTGGGTTCTACTCCAGCAATCTTTCCACAACATCTGATAATATCATGGCTCCCTCACTAATCTGCTCTTCTATTTAATATAAATTCTAATGTTCTGATGACATTATTTTAATTAAATAATGCCCATGATAAATGAAGAAATCAAAATGCATTTATTCTTGAACTGGAATCCAGAGATGATTTGGATAATCTACCTCTGACTTCCTTCTCTGCAATGTTTTTGATTCATGAATGCAGATTTTATGGCATTTAGCGCCCATCCCTTGTTGTCCTTGTAAGGTGCTGGTCAGTTGTCTTTCACCACTGCTGCACCACAAAACTATTTGGGGTGCAGTTCCAGGACTTTGACTCAGTGACCCTGAATGGATGATGATCTATTTTCATAGCTGAATAGTTTGGAATGGATCTTGCAGATGATGGAATTCCCTTGAATCTGCTGCCCTTGTTTTTACAAATGACAGTTGTTTTGGAAGGTGCTGTGTAAGGAACTTTGGCGAATGTTTTTGGATGTGGTGTCAATCAAGTAGGCTGCTTTGTCTTGGATGTGTCAACTTTCTTGAGTTTTGCTGGAGCTGCACTCATCCAGGCAAGTGGGAAGTATTCCATTGCAATTCTGACCTGCCTTATAGATGGAGGACAGATGTGGGGATTTAGGAGGCGAGTTACTCGCTATAGGATTCCTAACCTCTCACTTGCTATTGTACTTATGAGGCTAGTCCAGTTCATTTCTGGTCAATGGTTACAACCATGATACTGACAATTATTACTTTGTTGCTTTAAACATCGTTTCCAGTGATCTTTAAAACTTTCAATGGTTTCAATCAATGCTTACTTCATCATGCAGTTATGGAACAGAGCCCAGTTTCCACCAGCTTACTGTTTTATGCAGCCCTTCAGCTTCTATATTACCATGGTTCTCTTTGTGAGGGAAGCTCACAAACCACTCAGTTACCATGTGACCCTTGGTCATGTGGTCATATCAGAACTGCCAGCCTTTTATGGTCATTTTAGAGAGGTGATAAGTCTTATAATATGCAGATCAGGCAGACTCTCAAGAAGAAGGCAAAATCGACAACATTTAGAAGGCATATTTCAACTGAGAAGTAGCTTATTTTGAATAAAACAACCATCCACATCACAATCACTCAAAGTTTCTTTTGCCAAAAGATTAAGAAATTGAAGTGTAGGTCCAATTCTTCCAGCAAAACTGTTAAATTAGGAGGTTCAAGTTGCAGACCATAGGAAAATAACACAAGTTAATTTTAGTGATGCTGTAAGTGGCTTCGGCGCCTTCTTGAACTTTTGGATTTTTATAAAAAAACAAATTCTTACAGAAAAAGGGAATAGCTCACAACAAAGATGGAACAGCATTTGGTCCCAAAAAGACAAAAATTTGAATTGTTAATTTCCCTCCTCAATGGGAACTCATCACAATAATTAATCTAGGTAAAAACAATGACTGCAGATGCTGGAAACCAGATTGTGGATTAGTGGTGATGGAAGAGCACAGCAGTTCAGTCAGCATCCGAGGTGCAGCAAAATCGACGTTTCAGGCAAAAGCCCTTCATCAGGAATAAAGGCAGACAGCCTGAAGGGTGGAGAGATAAGCTAGAGGAGGGTTGGGATGGGGAGAAAGTAGCATAGAGTACAATAGGTGAGTGGGGAAGGGGATGAAGGTGATAGGTCAGGGAGGAGGGTGGCGTGGATAGGTGGAAAAGGAGATAGGCAGGTAGGACAAGTCGTGGGGACAGTGCTAAGCTGGAAGTTTAGAACTAGGGTCAGGTGGGGGAAGGGGAAATGAGGAAACTGTTGAAGTCCACATTGATGCCCTGGGGTTGAAGTGTTCCGAAGCTGAAGATGAGGCGTTCTTCCTCCAGGCGTCTGGTGGTGAGGGAGCGGCGGTGAAGGAGGCCCATAGATGATATTAGTGGATGTGCAGGTAAAACTTTGATGGATGTGGAAGGCTCCTTTAGGGCCTTGGATGGAGGTGAGGGAGGAGGTGTGGGCGCAGGTTTTGCAGTTCCTGCGGTGGTAGGGGAAGGTGCCAGGATGGGATGGTGGGTTATAGGGGGGCGTGGACCTGACCAGGTAGTCACGGAGGGAACGGTCTTTGCGGAAGGTAGAAAGGGGTAGGGAGGGAAATATATCCCTGGTGGTAGGGTCTTTCTGGAGGTGGCGGAAATGTCGACGGATGATTTGGTTTATGTGAAGGTTGGTAGGGTGGAAGGTGAGCATCAGGGACGTTCTGTTCTTGTTACAGTTGGAGGGGTAGGGTCTGAGGGCGGAGGTGTGGGATGTGGATGAGATGCGTTGGAGGGCATCTTTAACCACGTGGGAAGGGAAATTGCGGTCTCTAAAGAAGGAGGCCATCTGGTGTATTCTGTGGTGGAACTGGTCCTCCTGGGAGCAGATACGGTAGAGGCGGAGGAATTGGGAATATGGGATGGCATTTTTAAAGAGGTAGGGTGGGAAGAGGTGTAATCCAGGCAGCTGTGGGAGTCGGTGTGTTTGTAAAAAATGTCGGTGTCAAGTCGGTCGTCATTAATGGAGATGGAGAGGTCCAGGAAAGGGAGGGAGATGTCAGAGATGGTCCAGGTAAATTTAAGGTCAGGGTGGAATGTGTTGGTGAAGTTGATATATTGCTCAACCTCCTCGCGGGAGCATGAGGTGGCGCCAATGCAGTCATCAATGTAGCGGAGGAAGAGGTGGGGTGTGGTGCCGGTGTAATTACGGAAGATCGACTGTTCTATGTAGCCAACAAAGAGACAGGCATAGCTGGGGCCCATATGTGTGCCCATGGCTACCCCTTTGGTCTGGAAGAAGAGGGAGGATTTGAAGGAGAAAGTGTTAAGGGTGAGGACCAGTTCGGCCAAACGAATGAGAGTGTCGGTGGAAGGGTACTGTTGGGGACGTCGTAATTAACCTGGCCAGGTTCCAATACTATTGTTCTAGGTGATCAATCTCTTGATTGCATCAGGCAATGCAGATAATGGCATTTCCCTCTACCATTGTCCCATGATAGCAGTCAGACAATGTTGAATTCCTCTTGCTGAGCCATTTATTGTCTGAATTTGACTCCTTACTCAGTGTGTTAAGAGTTTGCTTACATTTCATGGTACTTACATAATTGAGTTTAGGGTCTTCATATCACACAAAGTCGAGTTGGAGAAGATTCTGACCTCACATGGGGTAATTGAACACCATTGATAAGCAGAATCAGCAAAGATTTATAAAAGGTTTGGCAAATCTGACAAAATTTAACAGTTTGTAAAGGGGGGCTTAGAGTTGTGAATAATTGTTGTTTAATGTTCACTTTTAGAGTTAATGAAGAAAGTGATGTTATTTTCTTTAAGTAGTGGAATTTGGCAATTCTCTGTCACTCATATTTTAACAAATTATGAATTGAGGTGAGCTTTTCTAGGTATTTGGTTTAATGAACAGAAGGGTTCACCACTGTGTCATAACAGTTTGGAGGCTCGGGTCCGTGATTTGAACAGGTTTAGACAGATCCAGTCTGAGATTTGAACAGATTTTACCAGATTTGGGGTACGAAAGATCCCAGCAGATTTAGACACTTGCTGATTCGTGTCCTTAGATCTGAAAATAAAACGTAGGTGAGACAATCGGTTTAATTTCAGTTACTTGTGGTTGGTTAAATTAAAAATGAGAGGAATTACTCAAGATTGCTAAAGAGGTTCTGGAGTTTGAAGATGATTCCCAAATTTGCCAAGAAAGTTTAGAAAGACAAGGTAGGGCCATATTTTTAGAGTTAGCAAATAGGTTGAAATTGGGTCTAACCTGGGAGAAAAGGAAAACTAAAATTAGATTACTTACAGTGTGGAAACAGGCCCTTCGGCCCAATAAGTCCACACCGCCCCGCCGAAGCGCAACCCACCCATACCCCTACATTTACCCCTTACCTAACACTACGGGCAATTTAGCATGGCCAATTCACCTGACCTGCACATCTTTGGACTGTGGGAGGAAACCGGAGCACCCGGAGGAAACCCACGCAGACACGGGGAGAACGTGCAAACTCCACACAGTCAGTCGCCTGAGGCGGGAATTGAACCCAGGTCTCTGGCGCTGTGAGGCAGCAGTGCTAACCACTGTGCCACCGTGCCGCCCATTGTAATGTGTTAGTCAAGCACTTAGGTGTTATAAAGAAACAGGCAAGTGCAGTAGAAAAACTTAAATTGCTATTGAGGCAAATGGAGTTAGAAGAGAAAGAAATTGAAAGAAGAGCCATGAGAGAAGAAAGAGAGGGAGAGAGAAAAAGAGAGAGAAGAAAAACAAAGCAAGGAATAAAGAGAGAGAAGGTTCTTAGCTGAGCAAAGAGAAAGAGAAGGAGAGAGAGAAGAAAGAGAGAAAGGAGAAAGGAAGACAGAATTCGAATTTCAGAAGCTGCAAATTAATCAGGAACGTAAAGTTCACAGGATGGAGATGAAGAGAAAAGGTAGTGATGTATTCAAGTATGTTAAAATATTGCCACATTCTGATGAGACAGATGTCCAAGTCTTCTTTATTTCATTTGAAAAAATGGCTAGGCAGATGGAATGGCCAAACAACTTGTGGGTAATGCTAGTTCAGTCTAAGCTGGTAAAAAGAGCTAGTGAGGTATTTGCGCTATCAGATGAGAGCTCAAGGGATTATACAGATGTCAAACAGGCTATTTTGAGTACTTATGAATTGGTACCAAAAACATATAGACAGTGGTTCAGAAACATGAAGAAGGAACCAGGTCAGACTTATGTTGACTTCAAAAGAATTAAACATAGTCATTTTGATAGATGGGTATGGGCCTAAAAAATAGATAAAGCCTGTGAAGCTCTAAGAGAGATTATTCCGCTAGAGGTTTTTAAAAACTGACTTCCGGAGATGGTAAGAATTCATGTGGATGAACAGAAAGTTCAAGAAGTGAGAAGAGCAGCACAAATGGCAGATGAATATGCATTGGTGCATAAGGCAAAGTTTAGCTTCCAGCAAGAATTTCATCCTGTGAGGGATAGAAATTGGAAGAAGGGGAGATCCTCCACTACAAAACAAAGATTAGAGCACACTGGTAATAGTTCATCACAGGAGAAAAAAGAAGCCCAAGAGGGTGAACAGGAAGTGAAAGGCCTCAGCTGTTTCCACTGTGGTAAAGTGGGACACATAACATCACAGTGCTGGTCGTTAAAGAAAGGCACTGTGGGAAAAGATGTGGAAAAGAGACTAAGCCAGTGGCTTTAGTGAAAGTAGTAAAGGAAACCCCAAGAAAAGTCAAGGTGCTGCACTAATGTGCACAGCCTTGGCAGGGTCTTGGTACTGAGTTGGTGCCTGATCTCTATAAAGACTTCATTTCTGTGGGTAAAGTTTACTTAGGAAAACAGAGGGAGAAGGGAAAGATGTCATAGTTTTGAGAGATACGGGATCTAATCAGTCTCTAATAGTAAGAGATGAACGCATTTGTACTCTTTCTGATCTGTTACCTGTGAGAGTGGTAATTTGAGGGATAGTTGGACAGAAATTTAGCATTCCCCTATGTAAGAATATGTTGGAGTGCTAACTCCAAGACTGGGGAAGTAACAGTAGGATTGATTGACAGAGTGTCAGTCCCATTAATACAGTTTGTTCTGGGGAAAGATTTAGCAAGATAAAAGATGGGAGGAACACCCCTTACTGTGGAGAAGCCAAAGAAAGACCAGAGAACTGAGGAGTTAAAAAAAACTCTGGACTTTGTAGTAACAAGATACCCCTATCATAAGTCACAATATGAAGCAAAAACTAAAGAAAAAGATGAAGGAGTTGTGGTTGAGTTAGCGGACACCTTGTTTGATGTAATGGTACAGGAAAAACTGAACAGAGTGTCAGGCAGAAGTGTTTAGTGCTGAAAGACTAATGGACTTACAACAGAAAGATGAGACATACACACACACATATTCAGAAAAGGAATCAGAATGTATTCCTGAAGGTTATTATCTGAAAGATAAAATCCTAAGATGAAAATGGAGAGCCCGGCAGGCTAGTGCAGAGGAGAATTGGGCAGAAGTGCACCAGATTGTGTTGCTGGTAGCATACAGACAGGAGGTATAATGGGTAGCACATGATTTACTAGGAGGAGGTCACCTAAGTGTAAGGAGTCTCACGCTAAGGTACAAAAGCATTTCTATTGGTCTGGACTGCACAAGGATGCAGCTAAATTTTGCCATACATGTCATGTATACCAAATGATAGGTAAGCCGCAGGCAATAATAAAACCCACACCTTTGTTGCTAATTCCTATGGTGGCTTAGTGGTTAGTACTGCTGCATTACAGCTCCAGGGACCCAGGTTCAATTGCAGCCTCGGGCACCTGTCTGTGTGGAGTTTTCACATTCTCCCCATGTCAATGTGAGTTTCCTCCTATAATCCAAAGATGTGCAGGTTCGGTGAGTTGGCCGAGCTAAAGTGCCCATAGTATTCAGGGATGTATAGGTTAGGTGCATTATTCAGGGGTAAATGTCTGATAGCAGGGGAGGGAAATGGGTTACTCTTTGGCAGATTGGTTTGGGCTGAAGTGCCTGTTTCCACACTGTAGGGATTCTCGGATTCTATAAAGTACCTTCCACGTGGGTTATGATTGATTGTGCAGGTCCCCTCCTGAAAACTATAAGTGGGAACCAGTACTTGCTAACCCATAATGGATGTGTCTACCAGATTTCCAGAGAAAATTCTATTACGGAGTTTTAGGGTAAAAAGGATGGTAGAGGAGTTAGAGGTTTTCTTCACATGGTATGGGCTATCCACAGAGAATCAGTCAGACCAAGGGTCTAATTTTACAGCTAGGCTGTTTAAGGAAATCATGGATAGCTTAGGTGTACAGCATTTTAAATCAAGCCCGTACCATCCTGAATCCCAGGGCACTTTGGAAAGGTGGCATCAGACCCTGAAGACTATGTTAAGAGCATACTGTCAGCATTACCCGAATGATTAGGATAAAGGTATTTTTATTGTATGCAATTAGAGATGCCCCAAACAAATCTACTCAGTTTACTCCTTTTGAGTTAACATTCGGACATGAAGTGAGAGGGCCCTTTGAAATTAATTAAAGGAAAATTGACAGGACCAAAGTCAGAGATCTCACACTTGGATTACGTATTTGAGGTGAAGGAGAGATTAAAACGAGTAAGTGAGTTAGCTAAACAGCACCTGAAGAGGGCACAGCATAGAATGAAGCGGGTGGCAGATAAAAACTCTAAACTTCGGACGTTTTCATGTGGGGATGATGTATTAATATTGTTACCAGTGGTAGGAGATCCCTTCAAAGAGGATTTAGTGGTCCTTATCAAATTGAGAAAAAATTGAGTCAGGTCAACTATCTGGTAAAGATGCTGGATGGGAAACAACTATATCGGGTATGTCATGTGAATATGTTGAAACCTGATTATAACAGAGACAAGGAACTGGAGAATCAGGTGTTAGTTACTGCTCTGCAGAGTGAGGAATCAAATCCAGATGTCATGAAGTTTGATGTGCTTTAAAATATGTTAAATAATGAGGATGTCCTTGAGGAGTGGGATATGCTTTTTCAGGAGCAAAGAACCCAGTTGAAAGGTTCCTTGCAGCAGTATGAGGACATTTGCAGGAATAAGATGGGAGGTCTAATACTATTGTGTATGAGGTGGAAGTAGGAAATATTGTTCTGATAAAACAACACCCCTCTCGACTTAATCCTTTCAAAGCCATACGGGTCCAGATGGAAGCGGATGTGATGCTCAATGAAGATATCATTGATCTGCGTCAGAGTGAGTGATGTTCGCTGATTGTGTTAGTTCCCAAACCTGATGTGACTTGACAGTTTTGGATGGACTATTGGAAGGTTAACATTGTAACAAAATTGGACTCATTCCCAATACCAAGATTGGAAGACTATATAGAGAAAGTCGGACAAGCCAGTTACATCACAAAGTTGGACTTACTGTGTGATTATTGGCAGTTACCTTTATCAAAGAAAGCAAAAGAAATTTCTGTGTTTGTAACCCCAAATGGATTGTATCAATTCAAAGTGATGCCCTTTGGAATGAAGAATGCTCCAGCCACATTCCAAAGACTCACGAACAGAGTTGTGACTGGGTTAACAAACTGTGCAGACCATCTGGATGATGTAATGATCTTTAGCAAGTCAGGAAAGATCACATGGTATAGTTGGCAGAGCTTTTTGAATGATTACGAGAAACAAAATCGGTAATAAACTTAAAGAAAGCAGAATTGTGAAGGCAGAGGTAACGTTCCTGGGACATAACATTGGTCAAGGAAGGTTGCAAAGAAAAGGGCATCAAGGAATTTCGACAACCATCCTCAAAGAAAGAGGTGCTTTGATTTTTGGGACTAAGCGGATCCTACCGGAAGTTTGTTCCAAACATCAGCGTAGTGGCACTGCTAACAGATTTACTAACTAAGAGGACAAAATTTCATAGACAGAACAATGCCAGGAGGCATTTGAGAATTTAAAAGCAGTAATAACCACCACACCAGTTTTAGCTACACCAAAGTTTTTGAAACCTTTCAAAGTTGCAATCAATGCTAGCGATATAGGAGTCGGAACTGTACTGCTACAGGAAAATGATGATGGAATTGAATAGCCAATTGACTACTTTTCAAAGAAACTCAACACCGACCAGAGAAAGTACTCTACCATCGAGGAAAGAATTATTGAGTTTGGTACTGGCCTTACAACATTTTAATGTTTATGTGATGAACGATGTGTAGAAGACAGTTGTGTACATGGATCACAATCCTCTTAGATTTTTGGAACAATTTAAAGACAAAGGTATGAGACTATTTCATGGGAGTCTTATGTTACAGACTTTTAATTTATAAATCGTACGTGTTGTAGGTCATAAAAATGTGATAGCGGATGTGTTATTGCAGATTTAGAGGATAAAATACAGATAAGATTGAACAGATACCAATGTTATATATATGTGCGCAGAAAATTAATATGAACTTAGATTAATGACCTATGTATTTCATTGTAATGGAATTAAGAATTAGAAAAAAAAGAAGTCATCTTTTCATTATGATGGTTCTTTTTTTTCTTAAGTGGGGAGGTGTTATGAAGTTGAAAATGTATATGGTACCTTTCAGAGAGAGTGAATGCTGTTCTGCACTGAGAGCTTACAAGCACCTGTCATATGATTAGCTAGCAGTCTGAGTGTACTGGAAGATTGAAAATATGTAATATTTGGCTGCGAAATAGATACCTGAGTTAGTTACTGTTTTGACAGCAATTTGAATTTAACTAGTCAGTTTAAATTATACCTCAGGATATTAAAACCCAATAGTGTTTGAATTTATTATTTTGCCAACCTCGAACCAATGAGACAATCTGATGTTGGGTGCATAAAAATACAGGCATTTTGAAAGTCAGACAGAGTAACTGCCATCAAGACAGACCCAAGACATTGAAACACCCTCAAAAGGTACCTTTTCATATGAAAGATATTCACAATAAAAAGAAAGAAGACAACCCAAGGAGAACTTCAGCCAAAAGAAGAAAGACACCAAGTATGGTTTTGAAATTAAGTTGGTGTAATTTTAGTAAGTGTTTTATTGGAACAGTATGTTGCTATAGAGTTGGAGGCAGGTAATAAGCAGTTAAGGGAACGGGGACTTATAATTGTGAATAGTTGTTGAATGTTCACTTTTAGAGTTAAAGAATAAATAGATGCTATTTTCTTTAAATAGTGGAAATTGGTAGTTCTCTGGCACTCATATTTTAAAAGATTACAATGTGAGGTGAGCTTTTCTGGATGTTTGGTTTAATTAACAGTGGGGTTTACCACCATGTCATAACACTACAGATGCTGACAGATCTGCTGAGCTTGTCCAGAAATTTTGTTTTTGTTTTAAAATGGAAATTTTGGTGTTGAACTTCTTCAAAATTGCACTGATTCTAAAACTGAGGAAAGCACAATTTAAACTATTAAAATCTTGTGGTGTAAGTGCTTGCCAAACTGTTAACCAGAAGAAAAATAGGAAGTGCTGGAGAAAATGAGCAGTCATAGAGTCACAGACATGTACAGCATGAAGCAGACCCTTTGGTCCAATTCGTCTATGCCGACTAGATATCCTAAATCAATTTAGTCCCATTTGCCAGCATTTGACCCATATCCCTCTAACCCTTCTGTTTCACATACCCATTAAGATGCTGTTTAAATATTGTAAATGTTGCTGTGGTTCTGTTCGCCGAGCTGGAAGTTTTTGTTGCAAACGTTTCGTCCCCTGGCTAGGCGACATCATCTGTGCTTGGGAGCCTCCTGCGAAGCGCTTCTTTGATGTTTCCTCCGGTGTTTATAGTGGTCTGTCCCTGCCGCTTCCGGTTGTCAGTTTCAGCTGTCCGCTGTAGTGGTTGGTATATTGGGTCCAGGTCGATGTGTTTGTTGATGGAGTTTGTGGATGAATGCCATGCCTCTAGGAATTCCCTGGCTGTTCTCTGTCTGGCTTGCCCTATGATAGTAGTGTTGTCCCAGTCGAATTCATGTTGCTTGTTGTCTGCGTGTGTGGCTACTAAGGATAGCTGGTCGTGTCGTTTCGTGGCTAGTTGATGTTCATGTATGCGGATTGTTAGCTGTCTTCCTGTCTGACTGCCAGACTACTGCGACCCCTAGGACTCAAAACCGCACACAAACCAACAGCCACGCTCAGACAACAACTCACCAGAACGAAGGACCCGATACCCAACATAAGCAAGACGAATGTAGTGTACAAAACACCATGCAAGGACTGCACAAAACACTATATAAGACAAACAGGAAGACAGCTAACAATCCGCATACATGAACATCAACTAGCCACG
The DNA here is from genome assembly GCF_004010195.1 of Chiloscyllium plagiosum. Classification (NCBI taxonomy): domain Eukaryota; kingdom Metazoa; phylum Chordata; class Chondrichthyes; order Orectolobiformes; family Hemiscylliidae; genus Chiloscyllium; species Chiloscyllium plagiosum. Next base: position 65,150,706 of record NC_057713.1, read on the forward strand.
AAACGACACGACCAGCTATCCTAAGTAGCCACAAGAGAGGATACACAATAGAAATAAATGGCTAAGATATCCAATTCATGCAGCTCCACAATTCTACTGAGATTTAAATGTCACATTAGTGAAGGTTAGAAGTATCAGATTATATTAAAATATTAAGTTTAATCCTGTAATTTCTTTTCTCTAATTCCATTCCTTGTACGTCAATTTAAATACATTTCAAGGGATAGATCCTTAGAGCATTATGCATTTAATATACTCTCCAATCTTTTCTAAATTATTTACTATGTTGAGAAGAGAGAACTGAGTTGATTACATACAGAAGAATTAGAGAAGTAAAATGTTAATAACATTTATAAAGCTGTCATTCATAAAAGTATTTTCTTTGATATGCATGTCAGCAACAGTTATGTTCATTCGAACTGTAGATCTAGATTGTCAGAAAGAATGCTATGTATCAATGTATTTCTTCAACTGGGGCAACACTACTATCATAGGGCAAGCCAGACAGAGAACAGCCAGGGAATTCCTAGAGGCATGGCATTCATCCACAAACTCCATCAACAAACACATCGACCTGGACCCAATATACCAACCACTACAGCGGACAGCTGAAACTGACAACCGGAAGCGGCAGGGACAGACCACTATAAACACCGGAGGAAACATCAAAGAAGCGCTTCGCAGGAGGCTCCCAAGCACTGATGATGTTGCCTAGCCAGGGGACGAAACGTTTGCAACAAAAACTTCCAGCTCGGCGAACAGAACCACAGCAACGAGCACCCGAGTTACAAATCTTCGCACAAACATTGTAAATGTAGAAGTCGCCAAACTTCTTCTGGTGCTTCATTCCATACAGACAAAACCTCTGTGTAAAAATGTTGCCCGTTAAGTCCATTTTAAATCTTTCCCCTCTCACCTTAAACATATGGCCTCTAATTTTGACTTCTGCTACCCTGAGAAAAAGACTTCCACTATTCAACCTATGCATGGCTCTCATAATCTTATAAACTTCTATAAGGTTACCCTTCAGCCTCTGACATTCCAAGGAAAATAGTCCCAGTCTATTCAGCCTCTCCCTTTGGCTCAAATTCTGAAACACTGGCAACATCCTTCTAAATCTTTTCTGAACCCTTTCAAGTTTCACATCTTTCCAACAGCAAGGAGACAAGAATTGCATGCAGTATTCCAAAAGTGGCCTAACCAAAGTCCTACATAGCCATAACATGACCTCCCAACTCCTATACTCAATGTACTGACCATTAAAGACAAATGTACCAAATGCCTTCATCACTACCATGTCGACCTGAGACTCCACTTTCAAGGAGCTATGAACTTGCACTCTAAGGCCTCTTTGTTCAGCAACACTCCCCAGGACCTTACCATTGAATATATAAGTCCTACCCTGATTTGCTTTATGAAAATGTAGCAACTCACATTATCTAACTTAAACTCCATCTTCCACCTGTCTGCCCATTGGCCCATCTGAGTCCCTTTGTACTCTGAGGTAACATTCCTCGCTGTACACTACACCGCCAATTTTGGTGTCATGTGTAAATGTACCAACTATTCCTCCTATATTCACATCCAAGTCATTTATATAAATAATTAAAACCAATGGGCCCAGCACCGAAATCTTGCACACACACACTGGTCACAGATCTCCAGTCCAAGCAGCAACCCTCCACCACCACTTGTTTTCAAGTTAATTTTGTATCCAAATGGTTAATTTGCCTTGTATTTCACATGATCTAACCTTGTTAACTGGTCTACCATGTGTGGCCTTGTCGAACGCCTTACTGAAATCCATATAGACAATGTCAACCGCTCTTCCCTCATCAATCCTCTTTGTCACTTCATTAAAAAACTCAATCAAGTTAGTGAGACATGAGTTCCCATGCACAAAGCCATGTTAACTATTCCTGATTAGTCCAAGCCTTTCCAAATACATGAAAATTCTGTCTCTCAGAATCACCTCCAACAACTTGCCCACCACTGATGTCCGGCTCAATGGTTTATAGTTCTCTGGCTTTTGCTTACCACCTTTCTGAAATAATGGCACCACATTAGCCAACCTCCAATCTTTTGGCACCTTACCCGCGGCTATTGCTGACCCAAATATCTCAATAAGGAGCCCAGCAATTACTTCCCTATCTTCCTACAGAGTTCTAGGGTACACCAGATCTAGTCCCGGGAATTTATCCACTTTTATGTATTTTAAAATATCCAGTACTCCTCCTCACTAATATGGACACTTTTCAAGATATCACTATTTATTTCTCCAAGTTTTTTAGCTTCCACATCCTTCTTCACAGTAAACACTGACCCAAAAAAACCCGTTTAGTATCTCCCCTATCTCCTGGTGTTCCAAACATGAGCAGCTTTGCTAATCTTTAGGAAGGTAAAAACAATGACTGCAGAGTCTAGATTTGAGTGGTGCTGGAAAAGCACAGCAGTTCAGGCAGCATCCGAGGAGCAGTAAAATTGACGTTTCAGGCAAAAGCCCTTCATCAGGAATACAGACAGAGAGCCTGAAGGGTGGAGAGAGTGATCTTTAGGAAGCCTCATTCTCTTCCTAGTTATGCTTTTCCCCTTAATGTACTTGTAGAAACCTTTAGATTCTCCTTCGCCCTATTTGCCAAGCTATCTCATGTCTCCTTTTTGCCTTCCTGATTTCCCTCTTAAGTATTCTCCTACTACCTCTAAGCACTCACTTGATCTCTGCTGTCTCTACCTGACATCAGCTTCCTTCTTTTCTTGACCAGAATCTCGAGCCATCCAGCATTTCCTACTTCGACCAGCCTTGTCCTTCATCCTAATAGGAAGATACTGTATTGTTATCTCCTTTTTGAAGGCTTCCCATTTTCCAGCCACCCCTTTACTTGTGAACACGTGCCTGCAATCAACTTTTGAAAGCTCTTGCCTAAAACTGTCAAAATTGACCTTCCTCCAATTTAGAACTTCAACTTTTTGATTAGCTGTATCCTTTTCTATCACTATTTTAAAACTAATAGAATTACGATCACTTGTCCTAAAGTGCCCCCTCACTGACACCTCAGTCACTTGCTCTGCCTTATTTCAAGGTCAAAGTTTGTTCCTTTTCTAGGTAGTACATCCACATACTAAAGAAAATTTTCTTGGACATACTTAACAAATGTTTCTCCATCAGATCCTTTAACACTACGGCAGTCTCAGTCTATGTTTGGAAAGTTAAAATCTCCTACCATTACTACACTATTATTCTTACAGATAATTGATATCTCCTTACAAATTTGCTTCTCAATTTCCTGCTGACTATTTGGGGGGGCTCTATAGTATAATTCCAATAAAGTGATTGCTGGTGGGTGGCATGGTGGCTCAGTGGTTAGCATCGCTGCCTCACAGCGTGAGGGACCCAGGTTTGATTCCCACCTCGGGTAACTGGCTGTGTGGAGTTTGCACATTCTCCCTGTGTCTGCTCAGGTTTCCTCTCACAACCCAAAGATGTGCAGGTCAGGTGAATTGGCCATGGTAAATTGTCTATAGTGTTAGGTGCATTAGTCAGGGGTAAATGTGGGGGAATGGGTCTGGGTGGGTTACTCTTCGGAGGATCAGTGTGGACTTGTTGGGCCAAAGGGCTTGTTTCCATACTGTAGGGAATATGATCTTAATCTTTAGGAATTCCTGGTCTGAGAGTATCTGTAGAGAGAAACAGAGTTAACGTTTCAACCTGTCTGCGAAAGGGTCAGTGGATCTGAAACATTTACTCTGTTCTGTTTCTTTACAGGCACTCTCAGATCTGCTGACTTTCTCCAGCAATTTCTGTTTCTGTTTTTGTTTCATATTTCCAACATCTGCAGTTATGTTTTTATTTTTGTGTTAATCAGAAGAACTATACTGAAAATTAATCTTTGAAGATAACACTTGATAAGCCATGGTTCTTCTACCTTTTTACTATCTATGTAATGATGGAAGATTTTAGGATTCTCTCTTTATGTTTATTTTAAGCTTTTTTTCAGGCCCACTTTCCCTAAGTTATTTTGTTTTATATTGCCTGTCTGAACTTTTCTGACTAAAGGAACATAACAAGACAAAAGCAATGGAAGTTAACAGGAATGCATTAAAAGAAACTAGTGTGGATATTATCATACTGGAACAGGTAGATACATGTATCTATTTAGGACAAATGATAACAGAAGATGGCAGATGTGATGTGGAAGAAGGATAGAAAAGCTCAAAATAATTTTGTGAAGATAGAGGATGTGGTAACAGCATGAAACTAAACCTTGTGACAAGGGCAAGACTCACGCAATGCTACATTCTATCCACTTTCCTGTATGTTTCAACAACTGGAGCAATAGAAGTTCAATGGAAGAAAAAAAAGGCCTTTGAAGTGGGATGCTCATGTCTATGCTAACTATTCTATATCCAGACCAGACGGTAAATGAAGAAATGCAAGAAATCAAAACAGCAAAAAAGAACTCTTAAAAGGAGACATCCAGAAAAGTCAGTGTTTTTGCTATTCCATCAGTGCTGAAAAGCTACAGAGATTTCTTCTTGAAGTTAAAATCAGAAGGGGGTGGGGGGATTGGCAACGGCAGCAGAAAGAGGAGTCAACCTATGATTAAATGAATGTAGAATGTCACAGCGGAGTTGCAGACAAGCTACCTTGAGTTTTTGTGGAAAGCGCAATTTATAATGAGTGTGGCATACCATGACAGCAGATCTCCTGGCTGGCTGGAGAAAATATAAGCAGCAGCTTATAAATAAATCCTTATTTTCCCACTTTTTGGCAGAGTTTCTTTCTGAAATAAAATTTATAATACACAGTCTGCAGTGACCCATGTTGAATATTCTCAATCAATCTTCTGTGTATTAATCACTAGTGCAGCAGCAGAAATGGGAGTGTTCACTGCCACGATATCTATGCTGCTAATGCCACATTTAAACCCCAAGTGCACATCACTTCAGAAACTACAAGCCAGAGAAACTGGCCCTTAGGGATAACACAGAGGTATTCCTGTGTTATCCCTGAGGAGAAGGCCTGAAAAGCTAAATTAGCTCCTCAGCTTTTTGTCTTTGAGCAGCTAAGAGATGGCACGGTGGAAAGGAAGTAGTACTTTTCCTGCTGACTGACATGCCACTAGACTCACCCACTCAAACTGAGATAGCAGCCTGGATCAATACAATGCAGGCCAAAGTTTTATGATCAAGTGTATTACACATAGTCAAGTTCCATGTCCTTCTCCCTGTAACCTGCACATGTAAATCTGCACATGCCTCTTATCCTGTCAGTGTTTTTTGCCTGCATCATCCTTCCAAACTATTTATTTATTTATTGGCATGTGTACTCATTAAATTTACTTGTTACAAATACAGTACAAAGTGCCACTCTGCAGTACCAAAGCAAAAAGCTCAATTAGGGTTTCCCCTACCTCTTCAAACTCCAGGCACACGTTCCCGCCACTATCCTTGATAGGTCGTACTCTTTCTCTGATCATTCTCTTATTCCTCACATAAGTGTAGAATGCCTTTGGGTTTTCCCTAATCCTTCCCACCAACGCTTTCTCATGCCCCCTCCCAGCTCTCCTCAATCCATTTTTAAGTTCTTTCCTAGCTACCCTGTAATCATCTAAAGCTGTGCTAGATCCTTGCTTCCTCAATCTTAAGTAAGTTTCCTTCTTCCTCTTGACAAGATTAGATTACATTACAGTGTGGAAACAGGCCCTTCGGCCCAACAAGTCCACACCGACCCGCCGAAGCGCAACCCACCCATACCCCTACATTTACCCCTTACCTAACACTACGGGCCAATTCACCTGACCTGCACATCTTTGGACTGTGGGAGGAAACCGGAGCACCCGGAGGAAACCCACGCAGACACGGGGAGAACGTGCAAACTCCACACAGTCAGTTGCCTGAGGCGGGAATTGAACCCGGGACTCCGGCGCTGTGAGGCAACAGTGCTAACCACTGTGCCACCGTGCCACCCACAAAGCTCCTCTTCTCTTGTCATCCTTCACCTTACCATTATTTTTCAGTCTCAGTGGGACAAAGTTATCCAACACTTGCAACAAGTGCTCCTTCAACAGCCTCCACATTTCTGTTTTGCATTTCCTGTAGAACAATTGTTCCCAATTTATACTCCATAGCTCCTGTCTAATAGCCGTATAATTTCTGCTCCATCAAATATGACAGATTTGACTCACTTATCTCCATTCTACGGCCTCTTCCATTGTGCTGGTCCAGCCACTTGCAGTACTAGTAGTTTCCAATGCATCCAATGTTGATGTTGAACATGAAGAACGATGGCTTCTGATTGCTTGGCAACTCTTATAGGTAAGAACTCCTTTCTTAAAAGGACGGAATCTCCAATGCCAAGGAGTTAACTTTCTGAAGGGCATATAATTGTGTTAAGACCTACAGAAGTCCGCAACCATTAAACTCAGCCCAATTCCAAGTCCTAACAATGTGCGTCTTAGCCAATTCAGCAGCAGGAGTTGGGACAGTGTGAGGCAAGGGGCTGCTGGGCAAGTCAATTTGAATATAAAATATTTACCTCGTGAATCGGCCAAGCAAAGGCTGAACAGGAGCAGAAGCCAAATGCTGGGTAGGTGAAATAATATATTCGGGTAGTGGCTAAACCTGAAATACTACACGTGTAGTATCTCCCACCCATCTTCCTCTAACCAAAAAAAAAATTTTTTGTGGAGGGCTGGTACAGTAAGGCTTTTTAAAAATTTCTTTTGGCAATTTAGAGCAGAGGGGATGGAAGCTAGGGCAGTTGCTGAATTTGGGAGGTAAGGATCACGACTAATGTCCCTGCTGACTTCACATGCAGGAAGTGCACCCAACTCCAGCTCCTCACAGACTGTGTTAGAGAACTGGAGCGAGAGCTGGATGATCTTCAGATCATTCGGGAGGCTGAGTCGGTGATAGAGAAGAGTTATAGGGAGGTAGCCTCACCTGATTTACAGGATAAAGGTAACTAAGTGGCTATCAGGAGAGGGAAAGGGAATAGGGAGACATCGCAGAGATCCTCTGAGGCTGTTCTCCTCAATAAGTACACCGCTTTGGATACTGTTGAGGGGGTGGGAATCTACCAGGGAAAGCAACAGCGGCCAGGTCTCTGGTACTGAGCCTGGCTTTGAGGCTCAGAAGAGAAGGGGTAAGAATAGGAGAGCAATAGTGATAGGAGACTCAGTGGTTAGAGGAACAGACCAGAGATTCTGTGTTGCGATCGAGACACCCAGATGGTATGTTGCCTCCTGGGTGCTAGGGTCAGGGATGCTTAGATCGAGGTTACATGATTCTTAAGGGGGAGGGTGATTAGTTAGAAGTCATTGTAGACATTGGTACCAATAACATGGCTAGGAAGAGGGATGAGGACCCTATAAGAGAATATAGGGAGTTAGGTAGGGAGCTAAAGGGCAGGATGAGCAGAGTAGTAATCTCAGGATTGCTACTGGTGTCACTGGCTAATGAGGCTAGAAACATAAAGCAAATGCAACTGAGCACATGGCTGCAGAGCTGGTGTAGGAGGGAAGGCTTCAGATATGTTGATCATTGGGATACCTTCTGGAGAAGGAGGGATCTGTACAAGGAGGACAGGTTCCACCTGACCTGGAGAGGTACAGATATTCTGGGCAGGCGGTTTGCTAGAGCGCTTAAGGCCAGTTTAAAACTAGTTTGTCAGGGGGATGGGAACTGGAGCTACGGATTAGAGGATGGGGTAGTTGGTGAATAGGCAGATACAGAGCACAGACAGTCAGTGAGAAAGGATAGACAGTCGATAGGAAAAAGTTGCAGTCAGTGTGATGTGTCTATTTTAAGCAAGAATTGTCAGGAGTAAGGGTGATGAACTTAGAGCATAGATCAGTACTTGGAACTACAACATTGTGGCCATACGGAGACTTGAATAACACAGGGGCAAAAATGGTTGCCGGATGTTCCAGGGTTTAGATGATTGAAAAGGAGTAGGGAGGGCGGTAAAAGGGTTGGGGGAGTGGCATTGCTAATTAGGGATTGAATCACAGCTACAGAAAGCGAGGTCGTCGAGGAGAGTTTGTCTACAGAGTCAGCATGGGTGGAAGTCAGAAAAAGGAAAGAAGCAGTCACTTTATTAGGAGTTTTTTTATAGACACCCCCCCCAATAGCAACAGAGACACGGAGGAGCAGATTGGGAGGCAGATTTTGGAAAGGTCCAGAAGTAACAGGATTGTTGTCATGGGTGACTTCAACTTCCCTAGTATTGAAGGAAAGTTCCTTTGTGCAGATAGTTTGGATGGACCAGATTTTGTCAGGTGTGTCCAGGAAGGATTCCTGACACAATACGTAGAGGGGAGGCCATGTTGGATTTGGTGATCAGCAATGAACCAGGTCAGGTGTCAGATCTCTCAGTGGGACAGCATCTTGGTGATAGATGGGGAGAGATAGGAGCAGATAGTATGGGAAAGTATTTAATTGGGGTGGGAGGAATAACAATGCTATTAGGCAGGAACTGTGGAGCATGAATTGGGAAAAGATATTCTCAGGGAAATGCATGACAGAAATGTGGAGGTTGTTTAGGGAGCACTTGTTGTGAGTGCTGGATAGATTTGTCCCACTGAGGCAAGCGAGGGATGGTAGGGTGAAGGGACCTTGGATTGCAAGAAATGAGAAACATCTGGTCAAGAGGAAGAAGGAAGCTTACTTAAAGTTGAGGAAGCAAGGATCAGACAGCGCTCTAGAAGTTATAAGATAGCCAGGAAGGAACTGAAGAATGGAATTAGAGCTAGAAGAGGGTGATTAAGGAAATCCCCAAGGCTTTCGATACTTACTTGAAGAACAAGAGGATGATCAGAGTGGTGATAGGGCTGATCATGGATAGTGGAGGGGACTTGTGCCTGGAGTTGGAGGAGGTAGGGGAGATCCTTAATGAATACTTTGCTTCAGTATTCACTAGTGAGAGGGAACTTGTGATTTGTGGGGACAACATAAAATGGGCTCATATGCTCATGCAGGTTTGATGTTAAGAAGGTGGATATGCTGGAAATATTGAAAAATGTGAGGATAGCTAAGTCCCATGGGCTAGACAGGATATACCCAATGTTATTACCGGAAGCAATGGAAGAGATTGCTGTGCCTTTGGCGATGCTCTTTGCATCCTCATTGTCCACTGGAGTAGTGCCAAAGGATGGGGGGGGGGGGCGGTGGCAAATGTTATTCCCTGGTTCAAGAAAGGGATAACTCTGGGAATTACAGACCAGTCAATCTTACGCCAGAGATGGGCAAATTATTGGCGAGGATTCTGAGAGACAGGATTTATGATTATTTGGAAAAGCATAGTTTGATTAGAGAGCATTAGCATGGCTTTGTGAAGGGCAGGTCATGCCTCACAAGCCTTATTGAATTCTTTGAGGATGTGACAAAACACATTGGTGAATGTACAGCAGTGGATGTGGTGCATATGAATTTTAGCAAGGCATTTGATAAGGTTGCCCATGGTAGGCTCATACAGAAAGTAAGGAGGAATGTGATACCAGGAAATCTGGCTATCTGGATACAGAATTGGCTGGCCTATAGAAAACAGAGGGTGGTGGTAAATGGAAAGTATTCAGTTTGGAGCTTGGTGACCAGGTGTGTTCCACAGGGATTGGTTCTGGCCCTCTGTTCTTGTTGATTTTTATAAATGACTTGGATGAGGAAGTGGAAGGGTGGGTTAGTAAGTTTGCCAATGACACGAAGGTTAGTGGAGTTGTGGATAGTGTGGAGAGCTGTTGTAGGTTGCAATGGGACATTGACAGTATGCAGAGCTGGGCAGAGAAGTGGCAGATGGAGTTCAACCTTGAAAAGTGTGAAGTGATTCATTTTGGAATTTGAATGCAGATTACAGGGTTAAAGGCAGGATTCTTGGCAGTATGGAGGAACAGAGGGATCTTGGGGTCCACGTCCACAGATCGCCCAAAGTTGCCACCCAGGTTGATAGGATTGTTAATAAGGCATATGCTGTGTTGCCTTTCATTAGCAGGGGGTTGAGTTTAAGAGCTGCGAGGTTATGCTGCAGTTCTATAAAGCCCTAATTAGACATACTTAGAATATTGTTTTCAGTTTTGGTCACCTCATTATAGGATATAGAAGCTTTAGAGATGGTGCAGAAGAGATTTACCAGGATGTTGCCTGGCCTGGAGAGATTGTCTTGTGAAGAAAAGTTGAGGGAGCTAGGACTTTTCTTATTAGTGCGAAGAAGGATGAAATGTGACTTGATAGAGTTATACAAGATGATGAGAGGCATAGATAGAATGGATGGCCAGAAATGTTTCCCGGGGTGGAAATGACTATCACATGGAGGCATAATTTTACAGTGATTGAGGAAGGTTGAGGAGAGATGTCAGAGGTAGGTTCTTTACACAGAGAGTGGTCAGTGCATGGAATGCACTGCCAGCAGTGGTAGTAAGGTCAGATACATTAGGGACATTTAAGCGACTCTTGGATAGGCACATGGATGAAGGGTATGTAGGTTAGTTTGATTTTAGTAGGATTACAAGTGGCACAACATCGAGGGCTGAAGGGCCTGTACTGTGCTGTACTGTTCTATGCTCTATGTACATTTCAATTAGTGGTCTTCTCATGCATCGGATACTATTGTTCTTCAAGTGCATTTTGATACAACAAACAAGGGTAGGGCCTTGGGTAGTGTTGTAAAACAGAGGGATTTAGGGGTACAGGTACATAATTCTTTGAAGTTTGTGCCACATATGGACAGGGTGGTTAAAAAGACAGTTAGCACACTTGCCTTCATTGTTCAGTCCTTTGAGTGTAGGACTTGGGAAGTCATGCTGAGGTTGTGTAGGATATTGATGAGGCCTTTTCTGGAATACGGTGTCCAGTTCTGGTCAACCAGCTACAGGAAGGATATTATCAAGATGGAGAGGGCTCACAAGAGATTTACAGGATATTGCCAGATAGGCTGGGACATTTTCATTGGAGCATAGGAAGTTGAGTGGCAACCTGATAGAAGTTTATAAAATAATGTGAGGTATAGATAGATTTAATAGTAGTTGTCTTTTCCCAAGGATGGGGTTTTCAAAACTAGGGTGCACATTTTTAAGATGAGTGGAGAGAGATTTAAAAAGAAATGAGAGACTTTCTTTTGCTCAGAGGATAGTTCACATATGGAATGAACTTCCTGAGGAAGTGGGAGATACGTGTACAATTACAACATTTAAAAGATATTTGGGTAAGTATATGAATATGAAAGATTTGGAGGGATATGGACCAGGATCAGGCAGCAAGGACCAGTTTAGTTTGGGATTATATTCGGCATGGACTGGTTGGACCGAAGGGTCTGTTTCCGTGCTGTATGATTATATGCCTCTATGAAAGAATTTTAAAATGGCATTAAAGGAATTTTCATGAGTTGCTGCAAGAAACGGTACATATGATGCCATAGCAGGCCTTGGTGGAGGGAGTGAATGCTTCAATGAGGGCGGTGATTTAATGAGCTCTTTTGTCCTGGATGGAGTTGAGTGTCTTGAATGTTGCTGCAACTGCATTTAACCTGGCAAATAAGAAGGAAAACATTAATCTGAGACATGCTGGTTTGCTTCCGAGGGCATAGATAGGGTCAATAAGAAGAAACATTTCCCCCTAGTAGGGGGAATAATAACCAGGGATAGGGTCAATAAGAAGAAACGTTTCCCCCTAGTAGGGGGAATAATAACCAGGGAGTATAAATTGTAGGTAAAGTTTCATTAATGCAGCTTAGAACATTGTTTCAATGAGCCAGGACACACTGCAGCTCAGAGGAACTACGCAGAGCAGAGGAAAATCACCGATCCAGTGTATTCAAAAGAACAGGTACCCAATGAACACAGTCCGCCGATTTCTCAGCAACAAACCCCAACAAGCAGACAAAACATGTCCAGGAATCCTAGCCACTCTACATCAAAGACATCTCAGAAATGGCTGCCTGACTACTTAGGCCTCTTATCTCATGGTAGCCCACAAACACACTAAGACAGCAGCTAATGAACTTGAAAGACTCTATACAGACAACAAGCAAAACTAATGCCATTTACAAAATACCTTGCAAGAACTGTAACAAACACCTGGCTGCCTGACTACTTAGGCCTCTTATCTCATGGTAGCCCACAAAGACAGCAGCTAATGAACTTGAAAGACTCTATACAGACAACAAGCAAAACTAATGCCATTTTCAAAATACCTTGCAAGAACTGTAACAAACACCACATTGGACAAACAGGCAGAAAACTAGCCACGAGAACACATGAACATCAACTAGACACGACACGACCCACTCTCATTAGTTTCCTTACATACAAATGATGAAGGATACCACTTCCACTGGGACAACACATCATCCTAAGACGAGCCGAACAGAAAAAAACAGGAGATTTCCTAGAAGCATGGAATTCCAACCGGAACTCTATCAACAAACATATTGACTTGGATCTCATTTACCACCCCATGAGAAAAAAACAGGAAATGACATCACCACAGGAAATGACATCACTAACCCAAGGAAACCTAAACATATAAATAGAAAGCGGGCCATGCCACCAGTGCTTCATCTGGAGGCTCACTGATGCTGTTACCTAGTATGGTGATGAAATGTCTGAAAATGAATCTTCCAGTTCAGTGAGCAAACCTACATCCAGAACCTCAACCTGGCTACAAATAATCTCAAAACTCATCATTTTCTTCTCTGTTTATCAGCTCAGTTTTTGTCAAGGTTCATCCCAAGCAGCTCTATGATTCAGGACTCTGTGCTCTATGGTCTGTTCTCTGGGGCACACACATAGACAAACATTGACTGCATTTGGAGGACCATCAGCTCAGTGAAAGACATTCTTTGGTCTGCCTGAAAGTAAGAAATGGCTTCGCTCCCAATCCTCCCACACAGCCAAATAGCACCTTCCCCTACAAACACAGAAGGTGCAATACCGGCCCATTCACTTTCTTCTCAGTATCCAAGGGCCCAAACATACTTTCCAGGTGAAGCAGCACTTTACCTGAACTTTACTCAATCCAGTCTATTGCATTTGCTGCTTCCAGTGTGGTTCCTTCCACATTGGGGAAACAAAACATTGACTTGGATGACTGCTTCGCCAAACACTTACACTTTGTCTGCAAAAAATGACCTTGAGCTTCCAGTTGCCTTCCAAATCAATACACCACTGTGTTCTCTGGCCAACATCGCTGACTCAGGCTTGCACCAGTGCTCAAGCGCAGCTCAGCGCAAGCTGGAAGAACAACACCTCGTTTCCCACCTGGGAGCTCTATATCATTTTGGACTCAGTATCAAGTTCAACAATGTTTGGGCTTGAGGCATATTCTTCCACGTCCTTAACCCAGCACCTACGCCAGGCCTTGATATCATATGGTCTGCTATTACACACCATCTATTGTTAGCCACTAATTGTCCACTAATAGTTATTCATAGAGTCATAGAGTACTATTCATATTTTGCCAGGCTGATTACTCTCCAGTCCTTAGTCTGTCCAACTGTTCTTCTCTCTCTTTGGGCATATTGTTCACCTATTATTTACTCTTTATCCCCTCTCCTCATCCTATTTTCTGCATTAAAAAGCAACTTCTTACTCACTGTTATCAGTTCTGAGGAAAGGTCACTGAACCCAAAACGTTAATTCTGATTTGTCCCCACAGATACTACCAGACCTTCTGAGCCTTTCCAGAAATTTCTGTTTTTGTTTCTGATTTCAAATATCTACAGTTCTTTCGGTGTTTATTTGATTTGTTTGTTGGATAAAGTCAAATTCCAATGTTTACTTGTTTCTTCCTATGCTACTGTACAGAGTCCAACTGCTTCAGTGTGTATGCATGTAAATAAAGATATTTTTATGAATAAAGTATATTTCCGAAATAAAGAGGTCTGATGCAGAGAAAGGAGCTGTTTGGTGAATCTGTAATATGTAGTTACATTGTTTTCTATTCTTAAGTTTCAACATAGTCTAAAGCTTGTTTGTAATGTTAGTAAAATATATAAAACACAATACATTCAAATGAACAATATAATTTAACTTCATTGAGGATAGCAGTTGAGCCAAAGTGATACGTCAAGGCTGCAGCATTCAGGAGTTCTTGGATAACATGATGATTGAGGGCAAACATATCTGCAATAAATGTTTTTTGAAAAAATTCAGCTCAGAGTTTTGAAGCAAGGGGCAGAACTACAAACATTTTGCTGTATCAGGGAGGTGGAAAAGTGACCTAAATTTTTTGTACCAGTAGGAACACACAATGCTTAGGATAGAATTTGTTGATTTCATCAGTGGTCAGGGATAAGAGTACGTGAATGTGAGTGAGGCAGCTTGGAGGTCATAGGGGACACAAGAATGTAGTTTCTGGAAATGTCCCACAGGTATGATGTGCTCTCCACCTGTTTGGATGAAAATGATAGCTACAGTGTGCATGTACAAACTGGACATGCCACCGGTTTTGAAATAAATAATGAGACAAGAGATCAAATTTGGAGAGATGTAGTATTTCAAAGAGCAGGGAAAAGGCAAGAGAGAAATGTAGTAATATGGGAAATAAAAGTCAGATATGATAGTGTTTGACAGAAAGAATAAAATACAAAGAATACACCAACTTTCAAGGCTAGATATTACAAAATAACTAAAAAGACTAAAGTTCCTACTGAATATGAGTAGGATTCATAACAAAGATTAATTGTAACACACCTTGGAGTAAGTAAGGATGGTCTGATGATAATTGCAAAGTCATAGTATCAGAATGATAAAATTAGATCCTGAATATTGAGGGATAGATGGTAATCAAAAATAATAGGGAAGTAGTCAAGGTGTAATATTCTTAATCAAGGTTGACATTTGTGCAACAGGTATAGATGATTTTGGTTGAGAAGATTACAATGTGGAATCAGTTTGGGTGGATATCAGAAATAGTCATAAAAGAAGTCATTAGTGGCTATGGTCTACAGCCCTTCCATCAGTAACCACAACATAGGATAAAGTGTAGAAAATGTAATATAGAGTCATAGAGATGTACAGCATGGAAACAGACCCTTCGGTCCAACCCATCCATGCCAACCAGATATCCCAACACAATCTAGTCCCGGCCGCCAACATCCAGCCCATATCCCTCCAAACCCTTCCTATTCATATACCTATCCAAATGCCTTTTAAATGTTGCAATTGTACCAGCCTCCACCACATCCTCTGGCAGTTCATTCCATACATGTACCACCCTCTGTGTGAAAAAGTTGCCCCTTCGGTCCCTTTTATATCTTTCCCCTCTCACCGTAAACCTACACCCTCTAGTTCTTGACTCCCCGACCCCAGGGAAAAGACTTGGTCTATTTATCCTATCTGTGCCCCTCATAAACCTCTATAAGGTCACCCCTCAGCCTCCAACACTCCAGGGAAAAAGGCCCCAGTCTGTTCAGCCTCTCCCTGTAGCTCAAATCCTCCAACTCTGGCAACATCCTTGTAAATCTTTTCTGAACTCTTTCAAGTTTCACAACATCTTTCCGATAGGAAGGAGACCAGAATTGCTCGCAAAATTCCAACAGTGGCCTAACCAATGTACTGTACAGCCGCAACATGACCTCCCAAAAATATGGTCGCTTGTAATAATTGCTTGACAATAATCGTATGTGACCTAAAACTACATATATATATAAATGAAAAAAAAAGCAGATTGTTTTGATTAGATTTGTCATATGTACCAAGGTGCAGTGAAAAGTATTTCTGAAGAAGGGCCTGTGCCCGAAACGTCGAATCTCCTGTTCCCTGGATGCTGCCTGACCTGCTGTGCTGTTCCAGCAATAAAGTTTCAACTTTGATCTCCAGCATCTGCAGACCTCACTTTCTCTCCGCAGTGAAAAGTATTGTTTTGCATGCTAACCAGACAAATCATACCTTACATAAGAACATCAGGGTAACAGAACAGAGCGCAGAAGTTTTGATTAGATTTGTCATATGTACCAAGGTGCAGTGAAAAGTATTGTTTTGCATGCTAACCAGACAAATCATACCTTACATAAGAACATCAGGGTAACAGAACAGAGCGCAGAATATAGTGTTACAACTATAGAACAGGTGCAGAGAAAGATTAACTCTAATCTGAAAGGTCTGTTCATGAGTCTGATAACAATAGGGAAAAAGCTGTTCTTAAATATGTTGGCATAAATGTTCACTTTTGTACCTTCTGCCTGAAGGAAGAGAGTGGAAGAAATATAACGGGGGTGGGAAAGGTCTTTGATTATATTGACTGCTTTCCCAATGGCAGTGGAAAATGTAGATGGAGTCAATGGGAATAAGGCTGGTTTGTGTGGTAGACTGACTGTGTTTGCAATTCCCTGTAATTTCTTGCGGTCTTGGGCCAAGCAGTTGCCATACAAAGCTGTGATGCATCTAGATAGGATGTTTTCCATTGTGCATCTCTAAAAATTGGTAAGAATTATTGTGGATATATCAAATTTCATTAGTCTTTGAGGAAGTAGAGACATTGGTGTACTTTCTTGACTGTAGCATTGACATGGATGTTGTTGATATTTACTCCTAAGAACTTGAAGCTCTTGACAACCTCCACCTCAGCATCATTAACATAGACAGGAACATGTCTTCCACTTCGCTTCCTGAAGTCAATGACCAGCTCTTTCCTTTTGCTGTAATTGACAAATAGATTGTTGTCTTGATTGTTGTGTATTCCAAAAATGAAGAGAAAAAAAAGGGAGCATCTGCGGGAATGCATTAAACTGAAGAAAAAGTATGTATTTATACAATGGTGAGAGGCAGGACAGTTGATTGTTTAGAATATAAGGAATGGCAGAGTATGACTAGACACAATCAGATGGAAGAAATTAGAATATAAGAGGAAACCAGTTAGGAATGCAAAAATGGATAGCAAGAGTTTATACAGCTATGTGAAAAGGAAAAGAGAAAATAAAATCTGCTTTCATCCTTTCGAGAGTGACAATAGTGAGTTAATTGTATATATTAAGGAAACTATGATGAACAAATATTTTTCTTTGTCTTCACTATAGAGGATACAAAAACATTCTGGTAATAGCTAGAAATCAAGAGATGGATGAGACAAAGGAACTTACTGAAACTGCAAGCAAAAGGAAAGTGGAACTAAGCAAACTGATGAAGCTACAGGCTGAGTAATCTCCAGGTCCAGATAGATTTCATCCTAATATCTTAAGAGAGCGAGCTAATAAAGAAATAGTTAAATTGGTGTTAATTTTCCATAGATTCAAGAAAGATTCTATTGGACTGAATAGCAGCAATTATAACCTCTCTGCTCAAGAAGGGAGGGACACAGTAAACAAAAAACCACAGGCCAAATAGCTTGATATGTGTTATTAGGAAGATGTTAGTGTTATTCATTAAAGATCATGACTGCATATGTAGAAAAACTGACAATAATCAGAAAGAGATAGAATGTACTCATCAAAGAAAAATCATGTTCAACCAATTTGTTGGAATCCTTTGAAGGAGTAAACATGAACTGTGGAACACAAGAGAATTGTTGAAGTACTGGGCTTGAATATCCAGAACACATCGGATAATGTGTCACATCTAAGATTATTGTGTAAAATAAAAGTTCATGGTGCAAGGGACATACTAACATTAATAGAAGTTTAGCTCGCTAGCAGAAAACAAGATATATACAAATGGTTCTGCCTCTGACTGTCAGAATGTGATGAATGGAATACATGAGGATCGGTGCTGGAATCTCAATATTTTACAATTTACATCAATGACTTAGTTGGCTGAAATAAAGACATGAAAGCTAAATTCACAGCTGATGACACGATAGGTAGGAAAATATTTTGTAAAGACTGTGTGAGAAAGCTCTAGGTGCATATAGGTTGAGTGAGTGAGCAGAGTTCTGCCAGATGGTGCAGAATGTGGAAAAATGTGAACTTTTTCACTGTAGCAGGAAAATGAAAATAAACAAAATTTGTCCTTAAATGGGGAATGACTGCAGAATTCCAAGAACCAGACAGAGTTAGGTATTCTGGTTCATGAGTCACAAAACGTTAGCATACAAGTACAGTGCATAATTAAGAAGGCTAATAGCATGCTATCCATGTCTGTAAAAGACATTGAATATTAATGTGAGGACATCATGCTTCAATTAAACACAGCATTGGAAAGATCTCACTTCATATATTGTGTGCAGTTTTGTTCCCTTTATTTAAGGAAGGATGTAAGTTCATTCGGGGTGATTCAGAAGAGGCTTGCTAGATTGATACCTGAAATGAATAGGTTCGTTGACTTTTTTGTTTTTGCAGAGAGGTGGAGGAAGAGAAGGCCAAAGTGTGTGTGTGTCTGTGTGTGTATGTGTGTGTGTGTGTGTGTCCATCTTGCTTCCAGTCTCAGTGTTCTTTCTCTACACAACACTCCCACAGGCTCACTTACTCCTGCAGGACAACTCTCTCACAAAAACTCACTCACTTACAGAGACTAGCTCACCTCCACAGCTCACTCTGTTTATCTCTCACTCTCACAGATACATTTATTCATTCAAACAGAACTAACACTCGCATCACACAGGCTGTTTCCAACAAGAAATAAAAATTAACCATCAATCCATTACATTCAATAGCATAGCCATCACTGAAGCAGCACTATCAACATCATTGAGATTCCCATTGACCAGATGGACACATCATATAAATACAACAGCCACAAGAGCTCAGAGGAGAGGGGTACTGCAATGAATAACTCCCCTCCTAACTCTCCAAAGCCTGTCCACCGTTTATAAGGCACATGTCAGGAGTGTGATGGAAAGCTCCTCACTTCCCTGAATAGGTGCATCTCTAACAATACTGAAGAAGCTTGATACCATTCAGGACAAAGCAGCCTCTTGATTGGCGTCACATCCAGAGCATCCATTTCCTCAACCACCAACACTTAATAGGGTGTACTATCCAAAACACACACTGCAAAAATCCACCAAAGATTCTCAGACTGCACCTTCCAAACCCAGGGGTAGTTTCATCAGGAAGGAAATGGCATCAGAACACCAGCACCTGCAGTGCTCTCCTCCAAGCCATTCACCATCCTGACTTGGAAATATTATCATTGTTCCTTTACTGGCACTCGATCAAATTGTGGAATTCCCACCCTAATGGCATTGTGGATTACCCCACAGCACATGGACCACAGTGGTTCAAGAAGGCAGTTCACCACTAACTTCTCAATGGCAACCAGCAATAACTACTTGCTAGCCAGCGTCCCATTAGGAAATTTAAAAAAAGACTCAATCACTCATAGACTCATCATTCATCCCACAGGTTCCTTACTCACACATTCTGTCAGATATACTCATTCATTCACAGACTCATGCACTTGTGCAGACTTATGAACTCCCATACTTGTTCACACTGTCTCATTTATTCACATACTTGCTTACACAGTCTTGATCCTTTACGCATGGACACACGCATTCACACACTTGCTCACAGTTTCATTCATTCACACACTTTCTTACACAGTCATGCTCATTCACATATTTGTTCACATAGTCTCACTCATTGGTATACTCACTCACATTGTCTCACTCATTCACGCTCTCACTCACACATTTTCACACATACCCTTGGACCCATGAAGTTTAGACATTTTACCTCTGAGGAGGAATTTAGGATGGCTGTGTTGGTGGCAGGACACAAGTCCTCAGTCTGCTCTGTAGTCTCCAGCTGCCCTGGTCAGAATATCATGGGCACCCTTTTTTTTAATGTCAAAAATATACTTCATTCTAAAAAATATCATTATATATATATATATATACATAGGCACAAATGCTGATCAGCTCTGTACAGTAACATATCAAGGAAATAAACAAACATTGGAGTTTGGCTCTATCCAAATAAACCAAAGATATCTCTTATATGTACAGCATTGCATTTACATGCATTTGAGGCATTAAGGAGAAGCCCATAACTGAACGGACCCCCAATTAACTTCAGCAGAAAGACGTTAGACAGTGGTCTTTCCCCACTGTGCCTTGGTGGCAACTGTCCCAAGCTTTAGTGTGTCCCTCAGGACACAGTCCTGGACCTTGGAATGTGCCAGCTTGCAACATTCGGTGAAGGTCAACTTGTTGTTCTGGAAAACCAACAAGTTTCAGGCAGATCAAACAGCGTCTTTCACTGAGTTGATGGTACTCCAGACGTTGTGAATGTTTATCTCCATGTGCATCCCGACACATCATATGCACCCTCAACCAGTACCACCTCTACTCCTTTCAGGGGCTATGCAGAAGGACAAGAGACAAACATGGTAAAGGTCAGATAGACCATGCACCCTTGCTGTGAAAACAATAGAGAAGCAATTCACTTTAACAGTGTTTGTTGCACGTCTAATCACAGATTGTTTCTCTCCTGTATTTGCTCTTGATGGACTTACAATAGCAACTGCAGGAGAGAGATTGCCTGAAATTGAAGTAGCAGCTCCATACAAATCTGTCACTCCTACTTATCTTTATTTTAAACAGTACGTCTGTAGGCCACATAGAGGGGCATGGCTGGCCAGGTTCTGGACTGTGAGCTGTGTTTAGTTTAATCAATCTGTTTGGACTTGCTATTACACACCTCTGGGACATGAACCTGAACTTTCTATTTCAGAGATAGGGACACTATCATTTTTTCTTCCATTGAATTGAAGTTATTGGGTTGAACAGCATAATCCACACATTTAACTACTTTATAAAACTTATTGTTTCAGAGGTTAGAATATAAAGGTTGTTATCTGTTCACTGTTTGGAAATGAATCTGTCTGAAGTTGACATCTGAGGCAGATTTTGGGCATTACTCGCCCAATTTTATAATTGGCATTCCCAATGGATGCAACTCTGCATTGTAAATGCAGAAGAGAAAACATTATCTCATTTGTTCTTTTCCAGAAAAGCTGAATCTCTTGTGGAACAACATGACCATGGAGCTGATACTAACAGACAAAATCCCAGGTGTGAAATTTTCATTCATGAGTTCAGTTCCTGAGGCATTGAACTCTGCCAAAAAGCAAAGAAAAAAAATTAAAAGCAGCAAGTTGCATCTGTCTAACAGACGCAAGGGACCAAATGATACTCTTGTTATTTTTCCTACCTTTCCTTTTTAACTTCAGGGCCCATATGGATTGAGCCTAGCTGACAAAAATGTAAAGGTTGTTGGCCATTTAAGAAGAGCAGAATAATAGTGTATAAATAATTGAAAGGAATTATAGCAGATATATTCTTTGAAAATGTTCTTTCCATCTGTTCAAACTCAGATTCAGTCTGAATATTTGCCATGGAGACAAGAAACAGGGCTTGTGTTTCTCATCTGCGTCAGAAACCTGCCCTCAGTGGGAAGCTGATTAAAGTTAGGATTTTTACATGGTTAATATTTGTGAAGGTAGGTTTTGTGCTCCATTAAAGCATGAACAGGGTTGGATTAGGTGAATTAGTGGCTGATTTGACTTCCCATGTCAAACTTTGTGTGAAAAGCACCATCCACAAGCTTTGTTTCAAGCCATTTACATCAAGACTTAAAAATAAATTGCTGTGCCTTCAATGTTGCTACATCCAAATCCCTCTCCTAAGAACCCTCCATTGTGGGTCTTCCTGTATCAAATGGACTTCAGCAGTTCAACAAGGCAGCTCACCATCACATTCTCAAGCGATAATGTGATGAGCGATAAATACTGGCTCAGCTAGCAACATACCACACCTGTTAAATGAATTAAAAAACTCACATCATTAGCATGCTGTTGTCAATCATAGAATAGAATTTCTACAATGTGGAAATAGGACCATCAAATCCATACCAACCCTCCGAAGAGCATCCTACCCAAACTCATCCCATCCCTGTAATCCTGTATTTCCTATGGTATTCCTCGTCACACATCCCTGGATACTATGGAAAGTTTAGCATGGCCAATCCACCTAACCTACATAGCTTTGGACAGTTGGGGGAAACCCACACTGACATTGGGAGGATATGGAAACAAACCTGGGTCCTTGGTGCTGTAAGGCAGCAATGCTAACTGCTGATCCACTGTGCCACCCTGTTGTCCTGAAGGAAAGATCTGAAATTTGTGCCAAAACCTTCCACAGTGTCAGAGGTGGTGAGATGTCACAAGAAGATTCAGTAAATCACCCATTCACCTTTAGAGTTCAAGTGAAAATCTGAGGCAATGTGGTTTGACAGATGATGAAACAATCATAGCATCTGCTCAGATATTAAGCACATAAGTGGATGAAGCTCATCATCTTGCTGACCATCTGAACATTAATAGGCTTGGAAACTGCCTGGAAAGATTTAGACTCCTGGGGCAGTGTGCCTGGGCCATTTCCAGCTAATTTCAGTAACAGATCAGGTGTTGAAGGTAGAGCTTCTATTGCCTTCTTGCCGTTTATTCTTTTCCTGCGAACTCTTGATGCTTGACTTTCCACATTTCCTGTGCAGAGGTTTTGCCTTCCCTTTAACTGAGCTCTAAATCTGGCAATGTGCCCTCATTACCTGACCTGTTGCACCAGTGGCTGCTCAATGTTCTTTCCCCTTGCACTTCTGCCCTTATTAATGGTTGAGTTGGTGGGTGGTGTTGGTAAGATTAGAGTGGTGCTGGAAAAGCACAGCAGGTCAGGCAGCATCCGAGGAGCAGGAAAATCAATGTTTTGGGCAGGAGCCCTTCATCAGAAATGCTGCATTCCAGATGAAGAGCTCCTGCCCAAAACGTCGATTTTCCTGCTCCTCCAATGCTGCCTGACCTGCTGTGCTTTTCCAGCACCACTCTAATCTTGTCTCTGATCTCCAGCATCTGCAGTCCTCACTTTCGCCCAGGTGGAGCTGATGAGCCTATTCAGTACTTAATATCTGAGTTCCCACTCGCCCTCCTACCTGTGCAATACTAAGCACAGCTCTTCACCAAATTCCATGTCCCCCTTTGCCCTGATGATCATTTTATGTTGTGGGCAGTGATGTAGCTCCCTGTCTTGTACTTGCTCCCTAATTGGAAACTGATAACCACTGAAACTTATGCAGTCTTTTGTATGGGTTACTCTTTTAATCAACTGGAGATTTTAAAACCTGAGATGTTATGACAAACCTTTGGAGTAGGTGGGATTTGAACTGAAGTTTTCTAACCCAGGGGTAAACAGTTTCAGTGATTTGATTTGATTTGATTTGATTTGATTTATTGTTGTCACATGTACTGAGATAAGTGAAAATGTGGGCAGCACAGTTGTTAGCTCTGCTGCCTCACAGTGCCTGAGACCCAGGTTCAATTCCTGCCTGAGACAAATGTCTGTGTGGAGTTTGCCCATTCTCTGCGTGGGTTTCCTCCGGGTGCTCCGGTTTCCTCCCACAGTCCAAAATTGTGCAGGTTAGGTGAATTGGCCATGCTAAAATTGCCCGTAGTGTTAGGTGAAGGGGTAAATGTAGGGGAATGGGTCTGCGTGGGTTGCTCTTCGGAGGGTCGGTGTGGGCTTGTTGGGCCGAAGGGCCTGTTTCCACATTGTAAGTAATCTAATCAAAAGTGTTGCTTGTTGAGCAATACAGGCAGAACATACAATACAAAGTGCATCAGGGAAGTAGAAGAGAGTGCAGAATACAGTGTTACAGTCATAGAGAAGGTGCACAGAAGGAAATCTACTCAACATTTGATGGGGCAGCATACGGGTGATAGCTGAAAGAGTTGAGAGTGTGTTGCTGGAAAAGCACAGCAGGTCAGGCAGCATTCGAGGAGCCCTCCAAAACGTCGATTTTCCTGCTCCTCAGGTGCTGCCTGACCTGCTGTGCTTTTCCAGCAACACACTCTCAACTCTGATCTCCAGCATCTGCAGACCTCACTGTCTCCTCCTGATAGCTGAAAGGGCATTTCCTTTAGTGGTAGTTTATTCAAGTGTGTATGTCATAAAGCCTTTCTGTTTACTAGTGAACCATTCAAAATCCACAAACCTGACTCCCCCGGCCGACCCATTGTCTCCGCCCAAAATCTACAAACCTGACTGCCCCGGCCGACCCATTGTCTCCGCCTGCTCCTGCCCCACCGAACTCATCTCCGCATACCTTGACACCGTCCTGTCCCCCTTAGTCCAAGAACTCCCCACCTACGTTCGGGACACCACCCATGCCCTCCACTTGCTCCATGATTTTCGCTTCCCCGGTCCCCAACGCCTTATTTTCACCATGGACATCCAGTCCCTGTACACCTCCATCCCCCATCACAAAGGACTCGAAGCCCTCCGCTCCTCCCTTTCCCGCCGTACCGACCAGTACCCTTCCACTGACACCCTCCTTCGACTGACTGAACTGGTCCTCACCCTGAACAACTTCTCTTTCCAATCCTCCCACTTCCACCAAACGAAAGGAGTAGCCATGGGCACCCGCATAGGCCC
>NC_057713.1:65176570-65190496 GCF_004010195.1 Chiloscyllium plagiosum
TCCATCGAACTCAGCACCGCCTTCCTAACCTGCAATCTTCTTCCCGACCTCTCCGCCCCCACCCCAGTCTGACCTATCACCCTCACCTTGACCTCTTTCCACCTATCACAACTCCGACGCCCCTCCCCCAAGTCCCTCCTTCCTATCTTTTATCTTAGCCTGCTGGACCAACTTTCCTCATTCCTGAAGAAGGGCTAATGCCCGAAACGTCGATTCTCCTGTTCCCTAGATGCTGCCTGACCTGCTGCGCTTTTCCAGCAACACATTTCCATAACCATTCAAAATACTCATACAATCTTTAAGTCTTTTAAATACGCCCATGGTCGTAGCTCAGGATTCACATATATAAGTTACAAATTACAATTTTATACAATAAATTCTTAAGCCGAGCCCAGTTCAAGGCTGACATTTATTGCCTATCTCTAGATGACATTGAACTGATTGGCTATCTAGATTATTTCAGAGGACAGTAAAGAGTTAGCTACATTTCTGTGGGATCTGGGGTCACACAGAGGCTAGATCAGGGAAGGATGGTAGATTTCCTTTCCTGAAGGACATTGGTGAACCAAAGGGATTTCTTCGACAATTAATGGCAATTTTTTCATTCCATGGGGTGCTGCAAATAAAGGGAGAGTGGGGGAGAATTTTGGGTATGGAGAGGGGCAGAGTGGTGAGGTAGTGATAGATGAATGCCGATCAAGAGTAAGCCCGGTTGTTCGATGGGAGGAATGAATCTGGTTGGTGGCTGGAAGGAAGGATCGGTAAGTTAAATGGAAGGGAGGAGGAGGGACTGGAAAGGGAGGGGATGGGTGTGAAGGTTATTTGAAATTGGAGAACTCAATGTTGAGTCCTCCAGACTGTCAGCTGCACAGGCAGAAGTTGTTATTCTCTAATTTACGATCTGATTCACTGCGCTAATTTGAGGAGACAGGATGGACATGTTGGAGAGGGAATGGGAAGGGGAATTGAAATGGGAGGTCAGGACAGACTTGTGAGCCCGGCTGAGATACTCAATGAAGTGTGCCCTGAGTTTACGTTTGGTCTCACCAATGTAGAGAAGATCACAGCAGGAACACCAGATACAATAAACTAGGTTGGAGGAGGGGCAAGTGAACTTCTGACTCACCTGGAAGGACTGTCTAGGGCCCTGTATAGAGATGAGAGCAGTGGTGTGCAGGCAGGCTTTGCATCTTTTATGGCTGCAGAGGAAGGTACCAGATGGTTGGAGGAGTTGGTGGGGAGAGTGGCATGAACTAAGGCATGGCGAAGTGAACAGTCTTGTGGAAGACAGAGAGGGGTGAGGAGGGGAAAATGTTCTTGGTGGTGGGGTCTATTTGGAGTTGGAAGAAGTGTTTAAGGATGATACATTGGTTGCAAAGAGTGGTGGAGTGGAAGATGAGGACAAAGGGGATCCTATCTTTATTATCTTTGAAGGGGAGCAGTTTAGAGCAATGGAATGGAAAATGGAGGAGATGCGGTGGAGGGGTGTCTGGATGACAGAGGGGGGAAGCATGTTGTTCAAAATAGGTGAACATCTGGGATGCTTGGGAGTGGAAAGTCTCCTCATTTGAGCAGATGTGACAGAGATGGAGAAATTGGGAAAACAGGATAGAGTTCTTGCAGGATACTGGATGGGAGGAGGTGTAGTCCAGATAGTTATGGGAGTCTTTGGGTTTACAGTAAATGACCGTCCGTTCTGATCAAGCAAACAACTGTTTCCTCTGTGTGTGTCTATGTGTGTGTGTATCTGTGTGTGTATGATTCTTAGTAGGATAGGCAAGGTAAAACATCGAAAGTCGGTAGAGATTACGACTGGAAAATAGCGAAAGCTGTACACTCAGTCGGATCCACCACCATACCCCTTGGTTAATCGAGAATAGTAGTGAAAGGCGCCAGAGTAGAAGATTGTCCCATATGGGAAAAGAACCTAAGACAATACATTAATAAGAAAAAGTGACCCATATGGGCAGAATTTTGCTGTAATGATGAAGCGGGAACAGGATCCCTAGGACAAAAATATTGGGAGGGTTTCAGAAAAATTCAAGGGAAGCAGGCTTCCAAACTTGAAAAGTTCACATAATGAGGTGTGACCTGGAATCATTGATAGGAAAGGAGCAGGAATTGAAAATGGTCCATAAAGAATTAGAGGATACAAAGGAAAAAAGAACAGAGTTGCAATTGAAAAATGCAGATCAGGACCAAAGAAATCAGGCAAACCGACTACACATGGGAAAATTCCAAACCCGGTGTGAGAAAGCTTATCAGGATACCCAGTATGTAGTGTCAGCTAAAGAGATCACTGAGAAGAAAGTGAATCAGTTAAGAAGTACATGTGCAGATCTACAACAGCAATAAAGGTCATGCACCAGGCAGAAACAGGCAGCCGCAGACCACATTAAAAGCCTGGAGCATATTGAGAAGTTAAAAGCCCAACTCTTAATCAGCAATGGAATAATGTGCACATATAGGCAAGTTAAAGAGGGAGATAGGCTGGGATGAGCTCAGGGAAGATGCACAGCAGTACGTCATGTGCACAGAGGATTGGGGTCTTCCCCCACCCTTCCCAGTGGACGAAATCCTTTCAGTGCCCCTGGGGACACCCCTTGTCACATTGAACCTGATTACCACCGAAAGACGAATGGGGGACACCGATGCCCCAGCAATAACATACGCCACCCCACTAAGGTGGCACAATTAGCATAATTCACTAAAAAGGTTCCAGACTTTGAGCCACCAGCCGATCCAGTTGTATTCTTTGAAAGGGTTGGCTAGTGTCCATGACATGGACTGGAGTCTGCCCAATTCACTTCTAACAGGTGTTGGTGACACCCTCGATCACCCCTTGGTCCCCTGCCATCAGTGGTCCCTGTGGCTGTAAGTGCAGCTGAGTGTAGCCAACCCAACAAAAGATTTTACATGGGTTAGATGAGAGAGAGGAGGTAGAACTCATTGCAATGAGTCTGAGCCAGTCAGTCCAGTCTGCAATCCCAACCCTGATAAATGTAAGGGATGGAAACAATATGAAAAAGGCGATCTTAACAGCAATTGAGTACAACGAAGGAGACCCCGTAGATGGGTTAAACAAGTGTAGGCTGAAGAAAGGGAATACCCGACTGCCTTTGCCAGTTGTTTATGGGTGCACTTTAGATTCCCATATCACCGAAGGGAACAGGAAGGTATGTGTGAATTTCAATCCAGCAGAGGCAACCCACAATGAGGCATCAGTTCTGAGATGAATGTCCCAGGTGTGGGAGAAAGAAGCCCATGAACTAAAACAGAAAAAGGACGGAAAAAGCTACGAAACTATGAAAGCAACCACCCCAACACACACTAAAGAAGTTGCATCAAGACACTGTGCAAAAGGGCCACCACACACTGCAGTACACCTGAACTGCAAAAGAGGAAGAAGAACATCTCTACAATGTATTCGCTAAAACTGGATGCCCCCGCAATTTCATCAACAGATGCCTAAGGGAAAGACAACGGAATGAGGACATGCCACAACCCAAAGGACGAGCCACGTTACCAGACATCAAGAACATTTCCAAACTGACAGCCAGACTACTACGACCACTAAGACTCATAACAGCACCACAAACCAACAGCCACTCTCAGACAACAACTCACCAGGACAAAGGACCCGATACCCAGCATGAGCAAAACCAATGTAGTGTACAAAATCCCATGCAAGGACTGCACAAAACACTACATAGGACAAACAGGAAGACAGCTAACGATCCGCATCCATGAACACCAACTAGCCACGAAACGACACGACCAGCTATCCTTAACAGCCACACACGCAGATGACAAGCAACATGAATTCGACTGGGACAACACTACCATTATAGGGCAAGCCAAACAAAGAACAGCCAGGGAATTCCTAGAAGCATGGCACTCATCCACAAACTCCATCAACAAACACATAGACCTGGACCCAATATACCGGCCACCACAGCGGACAGCTGAAACTGACAACCAGAAGCGGCAGGGACAGGGCACTATAAATGCCGGAGGAAACACCACAGAAGCACTTCACAGGAGGCTCCCAAGCACTGAGGATGTCACCTAGACAGGGGACGAAACGTTTGCAACACAAATTCCCAGCTCGGCGAACAGAACCACAACAGGGAAAAAGCTTCCTTTCGGCATCTCCAACCAGAGTCTGGTGTGCAGGAATGAAGAAAGAGGGGAGAGCTCTTACCAAAGGAACACATTTCCACCCTACACAGCCACGGGCAGAGACAAAGGGGCACAGCAGGGGAACACATGCAGTCAGCACAGTACTACCACTGCGGGTGCACAGGACACTATGCATAAGGACCACCCATGCACATCTTTG
This sequence comes from Chiloscyllium plagiosum, assembly GCF_004010195.1. Taxonomy (NCBI): domain Eukaryota; kingdom Metazoa; phylum Chordata; class Chondrichthyes; order Orectolobiformes; family Hemiscylliidae; genus Chiloscyllium; species Chiloscyllium plagiosum. Next base: position 65,180,913 of record NC_057713.1, read on the forward strand.
GACTGTGGGAGGAAACCAGAGCACCCGGACGAAACCCACGCAGACACAGGGAGGATGTGCAAACTCCACACAGACAGTCGCCCAAGGCTGGGATTGAACCCGGGACGCTGGCGCTGTAAGGCAGCAGTGCTAACCACTGAGCCACCGTTCTGGAATTGAACTAAACCATGCCAGCTGCACACAGAGCCATAGGGACCACCCACTGCAGCATGCCCAAGGGTGATAGAGGGAGTCACAAACCCCTGTTAGAAGGCCCAATTCGGCAGACTGTAGTCCATGCCATGGACACCAGCCAACACATATACTCCCTGCTCCCAATCTACAAGGCATCTGCATGACGGTGTCAGGCTTCTGCTATCCCGGTGTGGGTATGCGACGCAAAGTAGTATAGTGTACAAAGTTAAAAATCACACAACACCAGGTTATAGTCCAACAGGTTTAATTGGAAGCCCACTAGCTTTTGGAGCGACGCTCCTTCATCAGGTGATTGTCTGGTTGGACTATAACCTGGTGTTGTGTGATTTTTAACTTTGTACACCCCAGTCCAACACCGGCATCTCCAAATCATGACTACTAGGATAGTGTAGGAGACCACTAGTCAGTATAGTAGACCGCTGACGAGATAGGAGGCCACTTTCCAGAATTTCTTTGGGATACCGGAGGTTCCTGCACAATTCTGAATACCTTGAAATCTGGTGGATCACAGGAACTATTATTTTAAGTGGATTTACTGGCCACGTACAGGAAAGGTACATTACTGAACCTTTAGAATTTAAACTAGGCAACATTACATGCCAGCACCCTGTTATCTTAGTCAACCTTCCCCGAGGTGCAGAACACATCCTTGGCATTGATTATATGACTAGGTGCAATCTTACCTTCGATCCATTAAACGTTTGCATTTGGCAACTGTCTCCAGTTGGCAAATCTCCACCCATTATTTCAGCAGGTAGTTATGCTAACCGAATCAGCACAACAGGGGAGGTTTGGTTCAACCCCAGCAAGGTGGCTCAGTGGTTAGCACTGCTGCCTTACAGTGCTAGCGTCCCGGGTTCAATTCCAGCCTTGGGCGACTGTGTGGAGTTTGCACATTCTCCCCGTGTCTGCATGGGTTTCCTCTGGGTACTCCGGGTTCCTCCCACAGTCCTAAGATGTGCAGGTCAGATGAATTGGCCATGCTAAATTGTCCATAGTGTTAGGTACATTAGTCAGAGGGAAATGGGTCTGGGTAGGTTACTCTTCGGAGGGTCGGTGTGGACTTGCTGGGCCGAAGGGGCTGTTTCCACACTGTAGGGAACCTAACCTAATCAATGACCAAGGATCCGACTATGAGAGAGGTAATAGTGAAGCACAAATTCATGTAGCTGTGGATGTATCCTGGGAGAGGTGATAATCGATGGATCCGATCTGAAAGTGCAAAGACAATACAATTTCCCTAGACAGGCAGAGGGAGAGTTGGCCAAAGTGATGGACAGCCTGTTACAGCAAGGAATGCTGCAACCAATTTGGCCGGTCAGGAAACCAAATGGTTCATGATGTTTAACCATTGACTATCAGGAACGTAATAAAGTCACTCCTCTCGCTGCACCAACAGTAGCCAGTGGCCTGGCCACAATAATGAAGCAAGCGCCGCACGTGAAGTACTTCATAGTATTTGATATTAGTAATGGCTTCTGATCCACATCCTTAAATTGGTCCTATCAGTACAAATTCACATTTACCTTCCAGGATTAGCAGTATACCTGGACTTGTCTACACCAAGGGTTCCATAACTTACCCTTGATTTTCCATAGACCTGAGCCAAGGGACTAGAAAGGTTTTCCCGGCCTGATTGCCTAATCCAACATGTAGGCAACCTAATCCTACAAACTGAAACAAAGGAGGATCACATCCAACTCCTGTATGAATAACTCGACCTTTTACATGTGCTAGGCAGTAAAATAAACCAAAATTCTACAGCCCAGGTTTACATACTTGGGAAGATAGTCATCCATGAGAAAAAAAAAGAGATAGACCAAAAACGAATAGATTCCACAGCACAACTCCCACTTGCCCAAGGTGTTAGTGCACTCTGATCTTTCTAGGTCTAGAAGGATACTGCAGGAACCACATTTATGGGTTTGCCAGCAAGGCAGGCTCACTCTCAGAGTTGCTGAAAAAGAACGCTGCCTAGAATTGGACGTCCCAATATACAAAGGCAGTAACGGATTTAAAAAGTGCTCTCACAACTGCACCTGCCTTACTTGTTTCGAACCCTGACCCTTGAAGTTGCAACCACAAATCAGACAATAGCTGGTGTTCTATCTCAAGAGCAGCATGATAGGCAAGGCCCCGTGACCTATGCCTCCAGGGTCCTGGAGCAAGGGTTTTCCATGTGTGAATGGCATCTCCTTGCAGTCTTTGGGCAGTCTAGTACTTCAACTGTTTTATTGGTTTCAACCCACTGACTATTTCAACTGCACACACCCCAATCCAGCTCCTGCTGGACGGCCAAATCATAAACCACTCAGTGAGCCAAATTTGAACTGCACATTGGATTCTGCTGCCTCAAAGTGCGGACATTATGATCAGACATACCAAGGTGCCCACCTTCCAAGTCAATAACCTAAATTATGGGGGAGACCCACATGGTGCTAAATCATAGCTACTGAAAGCCCATTGGCCCTTTTATACCAAGCAGCAGGAAAAATTATTAAGAAAGAGACAAAAGGATAGGCAGGCAGATGCCACAGTCAAAATCTATGTAGATGGATACTCCACTGTAGAGTATGGCAGTCAGATACTCTATGGGATATATATAACCATAGATTATATGGCAGTCAGATACTTTATGGCTGTGCGATATATATAAAACCAACACTCAAGGACAGCCACTGGTTGAACTAATTTCAAAATTACCCAGCCAACTAAGTGCCCAAGCTGCGGAACTAGCAGCTGTAGTGTATGTAGTCAGCCACCCCAATCTCTTCCCTTCACCAGTGGAGATATACTCTGATAGTATGCCTGTGTGCAACAGCCTCACTGAATTTTTACCATTATGGGAAGTAAGAGGTTTTATTTCTCCCAATGGGAAAGCTCTACCATCAGCCCTCTTATTAAAATACATACTGCAGGCTGCCAGTGGTAGGAAGTATAGCATAATTAAAGTTAAAAGCCACTACATAACATCCCCAGAAGGTAACTGCAGAGCAGATGAGTTAGCTAAGAGAGGTGCTCCTGTAGGAGAATTCTGGCAGCCATCCAGAGGTGGGCAGGCAAATGCAGTCACTGTCAGCCAAACAAACATAGAGGACCTTAGACAAGCACAGCACCACAATAATTCTTTGAAACAAACTTTGGGAGGAGTTTATTCGGATGCTTAGGATAAATAGGAATTATAGGAAGTAGCATGCACAGATTTCAAAAAGGCAGTTAAATGAGGTCACTTCACTAGGCAAGTAAAGTTAAAGCCCATAAAATAAAATTGGACATTTGCAGAATGGAAATGAAATTGGTTAAGTGACAAGAAACAGGAGGTAAAAGCTGTTTTTCAAACAGAAGAATGGTATAAGTGGCTTTCCCCAGAGATTAGTATTAGGGTCACTGTGTTTTTTGATCTGCAATAGTGACCAAGGCTTTAGGTGAGCAAAGAACAATACAGCATAGGAACAGGTCCTTCAGCCCTCACACACACACACACACACACACGCACACTGCATCTTGAACCTGTGTCCCCTTGTAATTGGCCCCTCCACCCTGGGAAAAAGCCTCATATTCTCCACTCTATCCATGTCATTCACAATCTTTTAAACTCCTAACCAGTCACCCCTCAAGCTCCTGCAATTTCAGTGAAAACAAACCTAGTCTACCCAACCTTTCTTCATAGCTAAAATCTCCCATACCAGACAACAACCTGGTAAACCTTTTCTGTACCTTCTCCAAAGCATCCACATCCTTCTGGTAGTGTGGTGACCAGAACTGTACACAGTGGCCTAACTTAAGTTCTATAAAGCTGCACACAACTTGTCTATCCTTATACTCAATGCCCTTCCAATGAAGGCAAGCATGTCATAGGCCTTTGTTACTACCTTATCTAACTGTGCCGTTACCTTCAGTGATCTGTGGACCTGCACAACCAGATCTCTCTGCTTATCAATACTCCTAAGGGTTCTGCCATTCACTGTAAAATTTGCCCGTGTACAAAATGCATCACCTCACATTTGTCTAGATTAAATTCCAATTGCCATTCCTCTGCTCATGCCTGCAAAAGCACTATTCCAAAATTTGAGGACAGCACAAAGTTTGGAAGCATTGTGAACTATGAAAGTTATATTTCCCAAAGACAATGAGTAGCCATATGGTTCAATACAGGGAAGTGTGAAGTGATATATTTTGGAAGGATGGATGAGGAAAGATTATACAATATAAATGGCATGATACTAAAGGGGTCCAGGAACAAGGTTTCCATGGTCTATTGTGAGACAGGAAAACCACTCAACCTAATTATAAGGATCTCTTATATTTAACAACATATTGTTTATTGCATGTTAGCAATTGGTTAAAGATTATATTGAAATGATAGACATTGTTACACAGATGTTGAGGAAGATCAGAATTAAGTCCTCCCTCCTTTGAGAAATGAAGCCATTCAGCCCACAAGTCCAAATGAAATAATCAATATGAACACTTTCTGATCCGTATGTAACAAAATGCATTTCAGGAAGTCACAAAGGAGAATACAGAAACAATTTAAAGAATGCTTCAGGCTTGAAGAACTTTGGTTATGTGGATAAATTGGATGCTTTGTGGATTTTTTCCTTCAAGAAGTGGTTTGGTAAAGGTGTTCAAAATCATGAGGGGTCCCAACAGTGCCACTAAGAAGAAATCATTCCCATTAATGCAAATGTCACAAGTCAAAGGATATGGTTTAAGATGAATGACAATGAATAAAATATAATATGAGAAAAGCTTTTTTATACCATGCATGGTTAGAATCTGGTATGCAGTACCTAACAGCATCCTGGAAACAAATTCAATTAGGCTTTTCAACAGTGAATTGGGCAAGCAACTGAGGGAAATAAAAATTCAGAGCCATGGGAAGAAGGCCTCATGGTTTGATTTGCAGAGAGCCCACATGTCCGCTTTCTTTGCTATAACCGTTCCATAATTCCAGAATCCTGTGATTATAAAGGATTTGATAAATGTAAATTGACAAAGACTTGCTATGAGATGGACAAACAATTTCTATGAATTCATAGCTCTGTAAGATATGCACTGATATCACCATTTATAAACCTGACAATTTTCTAAAATTGAATGAGAATGTTCACAAATTTGGAGAGAAATCAAGAGTTAACATTTTGAGTCCAGTGGCCCTTACTCTGTTTTTATTTCTGAATTACAGCATTCACGATTTTTCCAATTTTTATTTTGTTTACAAATTTGATTTGATTTTAAGCTCCTGATCCATTAGCTCCAGCGCACAGACAAAAGAATGGGTTGAAGGCTAATATTTCAACTTAAATAAAGCTAATATATGGGCATGAAAGCTGAGCTAGCTAAAGTAAATGGGAATATTAGGCTAGGCTATACATTAATAGAGACATGGTGACAGACACTTAAATGGATTTTTCAGAACACAGAATAAATATATTCCTATCATAAAGAAAAATTCTAAGAAGAGTACGCAACACCAATGGTTAACTAAAGAAGTTAACCATTGGGTGGCACGGTGGCTCAGGGGTGGGACGATGGCTCAGTGGTTAGCACTGCTGCCTCACAGCACCATGGACCCGGCTTGGATTCCAGCCTCAGGCGACTGTCTGTATGGAGTTTGCACATTCTCTCCATGTCTGCATGGGTTTCCTCCAGGTGCTCTGATTTCCTTCCACACATTAGGTGAATTGGCCAAGCTAAATTACCCATAATGTTCAGGGGTGTGTAGATTAGGTGCATTGGTCAAGGGTAAATATAGGGTAGGGAAATGGGTCTAGGTGGGTTACTCTTCAGAGAGTCGGTGTGGACTTGTTGGGTTGAAGGGCCGGTTTCCACACTGTAGCGATTCTAAGTTAATAAAATCATGAAACTTAAGGAAAAAACATTAACGGTGGGCAGAAGAATGCATTGTTTGCACCACCAAAAATCCATGATCATTAAATGTGATGTAATTAATCTAAGATTGTTCAGCTATGCTAACACGGTGTGCTATTTCTCTCGGCAACAATTTACCGTCCACAGTAGCTCGTATAGTTGGAAGACAGATCCACATAGCTGTTCCCTCCCACACTCTCTGCCACAAATGCACATGTTCATGACATTGTTATAAAGAAGAGAGAAGATAATACAACAGCATGATCAATGAGCATGCAGCCAATTATCCAAAATTGAACGAGAACACAGCATGATGGTTTGAAAGTTTAGCATAGTCGTGGAAAGATACCATGTCAGTGTCCAGCCTAGGTTACGATGTGGTACTGAGCAATGGTCAAGTCCTCTGAAGAGCAGAATAACATCCAAATAACTATCCATCATATAGGATGATGATTCAGATATTAAAGATAGCATGTCATACAACTTCTAAACAGATAACACTAATCATACACATCCATCTACAACCATAGATGGTATATGCAGAGTGAAGTGGTGCCACCAAATCATGATAATTCTATAAAGACTAGTTGTTTTTTTGTCCCCCAACTTGTCGTCTGTATATGTATTCTTGTACATATTATTAGAAAAGGGAAAGGAAAGATGATATACCATGACATGGATTTCAGATCAGACATGCTTCTACCCCAAAACAGGTTATGTTCTATCAGGTTATGAGATGTTCTGGTACAATTATAGCTGCCTTGACTCTATCACTCTCGTTGTGTCCTGCAGTCAGCATAGTTAGTCAGTTATGTGTAATGCACAATAACATTTATAAGCACAGAACTCAAATGCGAGTGGAATTTTTCCCTCTCCGATGTGACATGGGCAATGGAAAAAACATCATATAAATAATTCTTTACAACAATGTCCCTACATAAGGGCTCTTGCCTGAATCATCGATTCTCCTGTTCCTTGGATGCTGCCTAATCTGCTGTGCTTTTCCAGCACCCCACTGTTGACTGATTTCCAACATCTTACCTCGAAGTACTTACCTCGAGGCCAGCGGTTGTCTTGCTGCAGAGAGCGGTGGGAGCTGGGCGGAAGTGAAGTCGGAGCGCAGAGGCTGTTGGGAAGGTGGGTGAGTGTTATTTAAATAGGATTAAGGACATCGCAGACAGAGTGCAGGAAATCCTCAAGGACGAAGGTGAAGAGCCAGACGTGGTTGTGCATGTCAGCACAAATGACATCAGGAAGAAGAGGAGGGACATTCTACAGAGGGACTTCGGAGAACTCAGAAGAAGGCTGAAAAGCAGGATATCCTTGGTGGTTATCTCCGGTTTGCTTCCAGTTCCTCAGGCTGGAGAGGACAGGAACAGGGAGATAATGGACTTGAATGTGTGGCTGGGGAACTGGTGCAGGAAGCAAGGATTTAAATTCTTGAATCACCGGGCTATGTTTAGCGGTAAGGATAAATTATACAAGGAAGACGGGTTGCACATTAATAGATGGGGTCCAGCATTCTGGCAGGTAGGTTTGCCACTGCAACACAGCTGCATTTAAACTAAATAGCGGGGGGAGGGGACAAACTGGAAGTTTAAGAAGGAAGTTAAAGTGAAAGTTAGAACAAGAGAAGTCAAGAAAACAACGGAATCAATGGAGCAGAAAACTCAAAAAAGAATCATGCGTAAGGTCAAGTGAAATAGGGATTGATAGGAAGGGTGAGGGGAGTAACAAATTAAAACTATTATATATGAATGCACGGAACATTAGAAATAAGGTGGATGAGCTTGAGGCTCATTTGGAAATTGGCAGTTACGATGTTGTGGGGATAACTGAGACGTGGCTTCAAGTGGACAGGGCCTGGGAAATGAATCTTCAAGGCTATACGTGCTATCGTAAGGACAGACTGACTGGCAGAGGGGGTGGGGTGGCCCTGTTGGTAAGGAATGATATTCAGTCCCTTGCGCAGGGCGACCTAGAATCAGGGGATGTAGAGTCAGTATGGATAGAGCTGAGAAATTCGAAGGGAAGAAAGACCCTAATGGGAGTTATCTATAGGCCCCAAACAGTAGTCTGGATGTAGTGTGTAAGTTGAATAAGGAGCTGAAATTGGCCTGTCGTAAAGATATTACTACAGTTGTTAAGGGGGATTTCAACATGCAGGTAGACCAGGAGAATCAGGATGGTACTCAATCCCAAGAAAGGGAGTTTGTGGAGTGCCTCTGAGATGGATTCTTAGAACAGCTTGTACTGGAGTCTACCAGGGAGAAAGCAATTCTGGATCTGGTGTTGTGCAATGAACTGGATTTGATCAGGGACCTTGAAGTAAAGGAGCCATTAGGAGGTAGTGACCACAATACAATAAGCTTTAATCTGCAGTTTGAAAGGGAGAGGGTAGAATCGGAAGTGACAATATTTCAGTTGAATAAGGGGAACTATGGAGCTATGAGAGAGGAGCTGGCCAAAGTTCAATGATGCAATACCCGAGCAGGGATGGCAGTGGAACAACAATGGCAGGTATTTCTGGGTATAATGCAGAAGATGCAGGATCAGTTCATTCCAAAAAGGAAGAAAGATCCTAAGGGGAGGCAGGGATGGCTGTGGCTGACGAGGGAAGTTAAGGACCATATAAAGACAAAAGGGAAAAAGTAAAACATAGCAAAGATGAGTGGGAAATCGGAGAACTGGGAAGCTTTTAAAGGACAACAGAGGATAATTAAAAAGGAAATACGCAAAGAAAAAATAAGGTACGAAGGTAAACTGGCCAAACATATAAAGGAGGATAGTAAAGGCTGTTTTAGATATGTGAAAAGAAAAAAAAAAGGTTAAGACTAAAATTGGGCCCTTGAAGACAGAAACGGGTGAATGTATTACAGGGAACAAAGAAATGGCAGAAGAGTTGAATTGGTACTTTAGATCTATGTTCACTGGGGAAGACACGAGCAATCTCCCAGATATAATAGTGGCTGAAGGACCTGAACTGAAGGGAATTTATATTAGGCAGGAAATGGTGTTGGAGAGACTGTTAGGTCTGAAGTCTGATAAGTCCCTGGGACCTGATGGTCTGCATCCCAGGGTACTGAAGGAGGTGGCTCTAGAAATCGTGGATGCGTTGGTGATCATTTTCCAATGTTCTATAGATTCAGGATCCGTTCTTGCGGATTGGAAGGTGGCTAATGTTGTCCCACTTTTTAAGAAAGGAGGGAGAGAGAAAATAGAGAATTATAGATTAGTTAGTCTAACCTCAGTGGTGGAAAAAATGCTGGAATCAATTATAAAGGACGAAATTATGACATATCTGGATAGCAGTAACAGGATAGGTCAGAGTCAGCATGGATTTATGAAGGGGAAGTTATGCTTGACTAATCTTCTGGAATTTTTTGAGGATGTAACTCTGAAGATGGACAAGGGAGATCCAGTGGATGTAGTGTACCTGGACTTTCAGAAAGCCTTTGATAAAGTCCCACATAGGAGGCTAGTGAGCAAAATTAGGGCACATGGTATTAGGGGTA
>NC_057713.1:65191023-65306051 GCF_004010195.1 Chiloscyllium plagiosum
GCGGGACTATCTTACGCTGAAAGATTGGAGCGACTGGGCTTTATACGCTTGAGTTTAGAAGGCTGAGAGGGGATCTGATTGAGACGTATAAGATTATTAAAGGATTGGACACTCTGGAGGGAGGAAGCATATTTCCGCTGATGGATGAGTCTCGATCCAGAGGACACAGTTTAAAAATAAGGGGTAGGCCACTTAGAACAGAGAAACTTCTTCACCCAGAGTATGGAATGCTCTGCCCCAGAAGGCTGTGGAGGCCAAGTCTCTGGATACTTTCAAGAAAGAGTTGGATAGAGCTCTTAAGGATAGTGGAATCAAGGATTCTGGGGATAAGGCAGGAACAGGATACTGATTGAGGATGATCAGCCATGATCATAATGAATGGTGGTGCTTGCTCGAAGGGCAGAATGGTCTACTCCTGCACCTATTATCTATTGTCTATTATCCGCAATCCTCTCTTTGTCTTGGACACTGTCATCATCAACCCTTCGTGGACACCAGTGACATCATAAAACCACTAGCCTCATCATGTCATCATTGCTGCTTTTGATAAGGATTGCATTGTTTTCTTAATGCAAAGGTGTTAGAATTTAAAAAAAACAGTAAAGTTTGACTTAAAAAAACACTTAGCTGTTCTCCTGCTGTGAGCAGTTCTCCTCAGAACTCTCCAAGGTCAGCTGTGAATTTCACTATTTGTTTATTTTTCTTAGCAGTAATTCAGATGTCCAGAGATCCTTGTAACTAAAGTTCACTGCCTAGTCATCAGCTGTGTAGACTTACTGCTCCTTTTTACACCTCTCACATGGGAGCTGCTGTCTCTCTCTTCACTGAGTTTGAAAGTACTATTGTTTTGATTTTTCCCACAAAATGCCAAAACAATGCTATAGCTTATAAAACAATAATTACTGCTCCAAGAATTCGAGGAAATCAGCTCCAACACTGAAAGAAACTTCTAAAAAGGAGCTGCTCTTACAACCACAATTTTTCCTATCTTCCATCTTGGATTACCCAGAATCCATTTGGAAGAAGCTACAAAGAGGATTGATAAAGGCAGAGCAGTTGACATTATCTATAAGGACCTCAGTAAGATGGTTGACAAGGTTCCATTAACAAGGTTAGATCACATAGAATAGAGGGAGAACTAGTCATTTGGATACAGAACCGTCTCAAAGTAGAAGATAGAGGGTAGTGGTGGAGGATTGCTTTTCAGATTGGAAGCCTGTGACCAGCAGTGTGCCATAAGGATCGGTACTGGGTCCATTGATTTTTGGCATTTATATAAATGTTTTGGATGTGAACATAGGAGATATGGTTAGTGAGTTTGCAAATAACACCAAAATTGGTGGTGCAGTGGACAGTCAAGAAGGTACCTCAGAGGACAACTGGACCTTGATCATATGGGCCAATGGGCCAAAGAGTGGCAGATGGAGTTTAATTTATTTAAGTGTGAGGTGCTGCTCTTTGGTAGGGCAAATCAAGACAGAACCTATACAGTTAATGGAAAAGCCCTGGGAGCACTGCTGAAGAAAGAAGCCTTGGAGTACAGATTCATAGTTCCTTGAAAATGGAGTGGCAGGGTAATGAAGAAGGTGTTTAATATGCTTGCCTTGAGTATGTGGAGATAATTTTGCTGCTGTACAGACCATTGGTTAGGCCACCTTTGGAATACTGCCTTCAGTTCTTGTGTCCCTGTTATAGAAAAAATATTGTGAAATTTGAAATGGTTCATAAAAGATTTACAAGGAAGTTACCAGGGTTGGAGGGTTTGAGCGAGAGGGCGAGGCCGAATAGGGGCATCAGAGGTTGAGGGGTGCCTTTATAGTAGTTGTCAAAATTATGAGGAGCATGGATAGGGTGAATAGACAAGGTCATTTCTTCAGGGTAGGGGAGTCCAAAACTAAAGGGCATATGATTAAGGGGAAAAATCTAAAAGGGACCTAAGGGCAACTTTTTCACACAGAGCATTGTGCGAGTATGGAATGAGCTGCCAAAGGAAGTGTTGGAGGCTGGTACAATGACAACATTTAAAAGGCATCTGCATGGATTTAGAAGGATATGGGCCAAATGCCGGCAAATAGGCCTAGATCAATTTAGGATATCTGGTTGGCATGGACCAGTTGGACCGAAGGGTCTGTTTCCATGCTGTACACCTCCATGACTCCATGACTCTAATATTCATGTAAAAATTACCAGTTTCTGTGATTTGCATTGATTTTTACAACAGATGGAGAGTAGGCTGTTTGTTAACTATGGGGAGCACTGGACAGTCAAGATGTGGACATGTCTCTGTGCTGTACCATGCAATATCAATGTCATGCATGTAGCATGTGCCAGCGGTTTACTGGGCAAACTCACCACATCATTCAAAAAAAAGAGCAAGTTTGAAAGTCAGTTGTAATAATTTCTTCCTTAGGTGAAGAGGGACTACAGTCCTATTCCAGTCAGGATGAAAGGCCACAGTTAGTCAGGTGCTTGGTCCTACTGCAGTTTGGGGATCCTTGTCTTAACAATCTTGGAATAAGATCATGGTCAGTCCAAGTCAGGTTCACCAATGTAGGGCAGGTTTTTGCTGTAATGAGACAAAGGAAGATAGAATCATAGAATCATACAGTACAGAAATAAATCCTTTGATTTGACTCATTATGAGGGGCATGGATAGGATAAATAGACAAAGTTCTTTCCCTGGTGTCGGGGAGTCCAGAACTAGAGGGCATAGGTTTAGGGCGAGAGGGGAAAGATATAAAAGAGACCTAAGGGGCAACTCTTTCATGCAGAGGGTAGTACGTGTATGGAATGAGCTGCCAGAGGATGTGGTGGAGGCTGGTACAATTGCAACATTTAAGAGGCATTTGGATGCGTATATGATTAGGAAGGGTGCGAAGGGATATGGGACGGGTGCTGGCAGGTGGGATTAGATTGAGTTGGGATATCTGGTCGGCATGGACGGGTTGGACCAAAGGGTCTGTTTCCATGCTGTACATCTCTATGACTCTATGATTTTATCTATGCCAACCAGCATCCCAATCTGACCTAATCCCATTTGCCAGCATTTGGCCCTACTTATTCATATATCTATCCAGAGGCCTTTTAAATATTGTAATTGCAACACCTCCAGCACTTCCTCTGGCAACTCATCCCATACACATGCCACCTACTGCATGAAAAATATACCCCTCGGGTCCTTTTTAAATCTCCTCCCTCTCACCTTAGACCGATGCAATTTGTTTTGGACTCCTCTACCCTCAGAAAAAGATCTTGGCTTTCATGCCCCTCCTAATTTTATAAATCACTATAAGGTCATCCCTCAGCCTCTGAACCTCCAGGGAAAAAAGCCACTGCTGATACAGCCTCTTCCAAGAACCTAAACTCTCCAGTTCAAGCAACATCCTTACAAACCTTTCTTGCACTCTCTCAAGTTTAACAACATGCATCCTATAGAAGGGTGACCAGACTTGTACCCAGTTTTCTAAAAGTACTCTAACCAATGTCGTGTAGAGCTGCAACATCATGTCCAGACTCCTATACTCAGTGCTCTGATCAATAAGTGCAATTGTGCCAAATGTCTTGTTCACCACCTTATCGGAACTCAGCATCACCTTCCTAACCAAGGGATGAACTCAGATTTCTCCAGTTTCCTCATTTCCCCTCCCCCCACCTTGTCTCAGTCAAATCCCTCGAACTCAGCACCGCCTTCCTAACCTGCAATCTTCTTCCTGACCTCTCCGCCCCCACCCCACTCCGGCCTATCACCCTCACCTTGACCTCCCTCCACCTATCGCATTCCCCTCCCCCAAGTCCCTCCTCCCTACCTTTTATCTTAGCCTGCTGGACACACTTTCCTCATTCCTGAAGAAGGGCTTATGCCCGAAACGTCGATTCTCCTGTTGCTGCCTGACCTGCTGCGCTTTTCCAGCAACACATTTTCAGCTCACCACCTTATCTACCTGCAACTCCACTTTCAAGGAACTTCGCATCTGCATCCCTAGGTCTCTTTGTATGGTAACATTCCCCAGGGATCTACTGTTAACTATACAAGTCCTGCCCTGGTTTGCCTTACCAAAATGCAACACCTCACATTCATCTAAATTAAATTCCATCTACCACTCCCTGCCCCTTTGGCCAATATGATCAAGGAGCTGTTGTACTCTGTGGTAACCTTCTTTACTTTCCACTGCACCACCTATTTTGTTGTCATCTGCAAACTTACTAACCATGCCTTCTATATTCACATCCAAATCATTTACATAAATGACGAAAGGCAGGAGACCCTGCACCAAACCTTGTGCATACCACTGGTTACAGGCTTCCAGTTCAAAACATAACCCTCTACCACCACCTTCTGCCTACTACCTTCAAGTCAATTTTGAATTTGTATTTTTCTGAAGTACATACAGAAAATGCCTACTGCTCTGTTTCTTCAGTCTTCATTGTCACCGCTTCAAAAAACTCAATCAAGTTAGTGAGACATGATTTCCCACGTTGCTTATCCCTAATCAGTTCTTGCCTTTCTAAATGCATGTAAATCCTGTCTCTCAGAATTCCCTCCAGCTCACTAGTCTATACTCCTCTGACTTTTCCTTACAGCCTTTCTTAAATAATGACATCATAGTAGCCAACATCCATGACTGACGCTAATACAATATCTCAGCAAGTGGCCCAGCAACCTCTTCGCTAACTCCCCACATATATTGAGTATGATTGAAATGAGTGCAATAGCTTTGAGTGGTGAATGCACAAAAAGAGGGTTAGGTGTCCCAGTGAGATAACAAGAAGTGCAGAAAGTTGTAAAGATTAGTAGTTTAGGAACATAAGGTAAATGAGAACCATTAAGTAAATGTCATGCATGTAGTAGTGAGAGTTGTAATACGTTAGCATTGATGAGATATGTGTAGAATGACAAAGCTGGAGGGACCGTATCTTTTTTCCAGGGTGGCATGATTTCAAGATTAGAGGGGATATGTTTAAGGTGAGAGGAGAAAGATTTAAAAAAGGTATGCGGCAATTTATTGAAACAGAGTAGCTCATGCGTGGAATGAACTTCCAGAGGAAGGCGTAAATATAGGTACAATTAAAACATTTAAAAGACACTTAGATAAGTACATGAATAGGAAAGGTTTGCAGAGATCTGGGCCAAGTGCAGGCAGGTGGCACTAGTTTAGTTAGAATCATCATAGAATCCCTACAGTGTGGAAACAGGCCCTTCGGCCCAACAAGTCCACACTGACCCACTCAGACCCATGCCTCTAACCTATTATCTTATTTTTATCCCTGACTAATGCACCTAACCTACACATCCCTGAACACTTTGGGCAATTTAGCATGGCCAAGTCACTTAACCTACACATCCTTGGATTGTGGGAAGAAACCAGAGTACCTGGAGGAAACCCATGCACACATGGTGAGAATGTGCAAACTCCACACAGGGATTAGTCTGAGGCTGGAATCAAACTTGGGTCCTTGGCGCTGTGAGGCAGCAGTGCTAACTACTGAGCCACCGTGCTGGTCATGGTTGTCATAGACTGGTTGGATCGAAAGGTCTGTTTCTGTGCTATATGACTCTATGAGTGGTGACAGTAGGAAAATGAGGTAGTAGAGAGAAGACAGTGGCACTTACCTTGCAGACTGATGAAAATCATTAACTGTATTGCTGGATAGCTGTTTTTACTTGGGACACAGCTCAGATTGAGGCTGACTTGGAATGGCCTCCTGTGATGATCCGCCTCAGCTGGAAAAAATGCTGTTCTCTTCTTCAACATCCAGTCTACCAAAACTCTCTGTCTTTGTAGTGGTGCTAAGTTTTCTTTTACTTTTGACCATGTCCTGAATATAGAGGCTTGAGCAGTACAATATGAGACTTTGTTTTTTCTTTGTACTATCTTAAGTGGTGACCAACTGCAAAAATATGAATGGTTCTGACAGTGGTGTGAACTTCTGCTTCTCTGGCAACAATGTGTGATTAATGACATGAAGAGCAGAAACCTGTATTAGAAAAGTCCCTCTGAACCATGGGAGCCTAGACACCATGGACGTCACTTGACAAAACATTGATAGAAATTGGGACAATTTTGCCCTGATTGTGCAAGCCTGCTGTGTTGTGTCCTTGTAACTAGTTATTGTTGAAAG
The DNA here is from genome assembly GCF_004010195.1 of Chiloscyllium plagiosum. NCBI lineage: Eukaryota > Metazoa > Chordata > Chondrichthyes > Orectolobiformes > Hemiscylliidae > Chiloscyllium > Chiloscyllium plagiosum. The sequence goes on from NC_057713.1 coordinate 65,197,144, forward strand.
TAAGCTTTAAGACATTGGTCTCAGTAGACTACAATTTTGTGGTATATGTTACCACTAAGGTCCTAATATATAGAAAACAATAGATTTGCATCAAAACTCATAATAACACTATGGTGTTGACAATGTAATCCTTATTGACAGAGAATCATTTTGCTCCCAGGGTTCCAATATGAATCAATTTTTTTGTGTTCATTTCACTTAATAAGGATCAATCCAAGGAAATGCAACTTCAGAAACCTGCTTTAATGGAAATTACTGAGGATACTGAAGGAGTACCAAACAATAGGAACACAAGTTGTGTTACACAGGCACTCCACTGAAAGTACAAGCTATTTGGCAACAAATAGGATCAGTCTGACATAATTCTAATCCCAAAAATGAATGAACTCATGGCAATGCATTTTCTTCTTGCAACACATGGGGATAAATACTTTTTAGGCAAATCTAAACTCCAAGAAAGTCGCATTCAGCTCACTAATTGCTTCTACTGTGGAAACAGTTAGTGCAACATCAGGGTAAACCTTAAAAGACACGCACAAGGGGAAAGCACAAGGATTATAATGACACTTGCTAGTATCTCTATAAGTACTGACTACAGTAGAACCTCAATTATCCCAATGAGTTGGGCAGGGTGTATTTTGTTCAGATAATCAATCTGATCGTAAAAATGTGGTAATTTATGAATGGCGATTATCTAAACATTCCTTAGTTATCCAGCAATGCACACCATAATGCCATTAAACCAATAACTGATCTATTGTAAACATGTAGTAGATTAGACTAGATTCCCTACAGTGTGGCCCAACAAGTCCACACCCAACCGCTGAGCCACCATGCCAACATGGTGGTTTGAGTGCTGATTATCGAACATTTCTTGGTTATCCAGCAATGCATCCCATATTTCCATTTAACCAATAACCAATCTCTTGTAAACAAGAGGTAATTGAGTTCCAGTTATCGAACATATCTCGGTTATCCGGCAACACATGCCATAATTCCATTTAACTGATAAATGAATGCTGAATTGCCTAATGCCATTTTTACGTGATCTTGAGATCTTGTTCAGATAATCCGAAATTCAGGTAATGATGTTTGGATAATCAAGGTTGTACTGTAATCTATTCCACATTTTTAATTGTCTATTTTTCTTTTAGCAGAATTCCAAATACCACTAAGTGCAAAAAAAGGTGATTTTATTTCACTAAAATTGCCTTATTTGACATTTCTCTTGAGTAACCATAGGCTTGTTTACAATTTAACGCAGCAAATTTATTGATCATAAAAAGCTGTAGAACAATTGAAGGAACTTTTTTTATTGTGTTATAGTAATGTTCTGCTTTCACAAAGACATTTTAAGTCATTTGGGGTTATCCATATATTGCAAAAGACCTCCTTAATGCAAAATCTAATACTAATCTCATAAAGTGTAATGTTATCCATGAAAAAAAATTACTACCTCTGTTTCTTTCAGCTGCTTACCACTGGGAGAATGTTCCATTATAATCATCTATATTACTTCTGAGCCTGTGAGATGAATAGAAGAGTAGTTCAATTGAATTTGGGTGGTGTGGAGACAGAGTAGAATTTTCCTCAGAAGGACTGTATTCTGACAGTGGCACAAAATGTGTGTCTGTAATACGTGTGGCCAACCGACATAATTCCCCCTTGATTTTACAGGTGGTAGCTTATGAGTGAGTTGCCACTGGGGCTGCTGTTTCGGATGGCTGTCCAATTTTTATTATTAGAATGTAATCAGAGTATGTGGTCATTTTTCATTCTTATTGCCTCAGGATTAAGGTACAGGAATGACTTGAAAAGTGACTTGGTTGGTCTTAACAATGGATAGAATGTATGATTTGGTTTGAAAGTGGGCTATCATTGGGTATCCAAAATTTGAGTGATTTTTCAATATGCTAATACATAAATTGAAAATTCTCATTGTCATTCAGATCCATGCATATGCTAAATACTTTCACAGGTGATTCAACTAAAGATAGTATACTTAACATTTTGGGTCTGGTGACCCTTCCTCAGAACAGTTGAAGGATCACTGGACTCGAAACGTTAATCTGATTTTTCTTCGCAGATGCTGCCAGACATGCTGAGCGTTTCAAGCAACTTCAGTTTTTGCTTCTAATTTACAGCATCCGCAGTTCTTTCCATTTTTATAAAGATAGTACAATAACTGTTATAATATTATAATTCCACTCTTTCAATATCTATATTGTTCAACTTCACTCACTACCTTTGATCAATAAGATAGAAAGTTTTTAATATAAACTTAAAAGACAATAAATGAACAGATGATTTAACGTGACTTGCCAGCATTGATTTTTCTGTTGGTAAATAGGACAGATGGGCTTAAATAAAGCGTAAATTACCAGAGAGTCACGCAGATTGCCAATGAGTCGTATAGTGAGTTTAGGAAGCTTTGGTAGAAAACACATGTAAATTTCAATGTCACCAATTAATATGTTGCCAGGGATTATTTTTTTCATTTGTTCTTTGGATGTGATGTCTTGTGGAAAGGGCATTATTTATTGCCCAATTCTGGTTGCTAATAGAGAAGTGTGAGTGAGGAATCTTGTGTTGGTGTTCCCATAGTGCTATCGGGGAGCGAGCTCCAGGATTTTGAATGAAGGAAAGTGAAGGAACAGGAATATAGTTCTAAGTCAGAATGTGTTGTGTCTTAGAGGGGATTTTGAAGTGATGTTTCTTTTTCCCTTCATCTGACATCTTGTCCTTCCAGCGATAGAGTTGGTGGTTTAGAAGATGATGTTAAAGGAGCCTTGAGACGTTACTGCTGTGATTCTTGTAATTGGCACATGCATACAGCTATGGTTGTAAGCAAGTAGTGGAGTGAATGTATACTTCAGGTGGTGGATAGGCTGCTGCTCAAGTAAGATATTTTGTACTTGGTGATGTGGACCTTTTTTAGTGCTGATGGAGCTTTTTATTTATTTATTCATTTACAGGATGTGGGCATAATTGGTTAGACCAGCATTGACTGTCTATCACTAGTTCCCCTTGAGAAGGTGACGATGAGCTAAATTTTTGAACAGCAAATTGGTCCACTTGTTGTAGGCACACTAACAATTCTGTTATGGAAGGCAATTGAGGACTTTCACCTGGTGACACTGGAAGAACAGCGATATATTTCCAAGTCTTAATGGTGAGTGGCTTTGAGCTGACCTTTCATGGGGGTAGTACGTCCATGTATCTGCTACCCCAAACCTCAGATGGTACTGGTCTCACAATCTCACAGTCCAATCACTTAATCTGAACTATCAACATCCTTTCTCCCCCAGCACTGACCCCACACCCCCTGCAACAATTGCATAAATTATGCCCCCACCACAGGTCACATCAGCTCTGAAGAAGTCATCTAGACTTGAAACATTAGCTTGCTCTCTTTCCATGGATGCTGCCTGACCGACTGTGATTTCCAGTACTTTTTGTTTTCAGGATTTATCTCCCGCATCTGTAGTAATTTGCTCCATTAATTAAATCCTGTCTGCCTTGTTGTGCCTGATGCTATACCACTTTGTCTTGCAGAAAGTGAAATTGCTCTTGCTCAATGTCTTCATCTTACTCCTTGGAAAACTGCTACTGCTCTTCCAGCACTTCAGCATCCACCACATCCCCAACTTGTCTGCTAAACTGTACAGAGAACAGCTGCTAGGATTATGCGATACAATTTCCTTGGTTTGTACTGCAAAGGTCCCTGCCAGACTGGTCCCAAACATCAGCCCTTCAGCTTCGGGAAATAGCTTTAAGTAATTTCATAAAGGGGAAATCATAACTGACAAATTTAATACGGAAGAGGATCGGTTAACAAATGGAAGACAGAAAGTTGTGATAAAGATGTTATTTACAGGATGGCTACCTGTATCTAGCTGAGTGCCACAGAGATCAGAGTTGGGCCACAATTATTAACATTATACATATTTGACTTAGATGAGGAAAGTGAATGTAGTAACAACATGTGTGCAGATGACAAAAAAATAACTGTATTGGTAAATATAGGGGGATATAGACAGGTTAAATAAGTGGTCAAAAACTTGGCTGATGGAAATTAATGTGGGGACTTTTCTCCTCCTCACCATGAGACAATTTTCCCATCCATGAGAAACATGGGTGTTGCCAAGAAATGTGGCAAAATGTAGTGAGAATAAAAAATCATCTTCAACTTCAGAACAAAAAAATCCAAATTTCCCTTTAAGATTTTATGGGCAAACTCAGAATCTCACAAATAAGCAGTGACTACCTAATTTGCATATCATTATTCACTAAACTAGTCCAGTTTATCTGCAGCTCATCATTCTTCCAAGAAACTATATGGTGTCAATTCCTGACTTGAAAGTCAGAATGGTTATGGAACAAAGAACATAGAACAGTACAGCACAGTACAGGCCCTTCGGCTCATGATGTTGGAACGAGCATTTATCTTAATCTAAGATAAACCTAAGTTACACAATCCTCAATTTACTGCAATCCATATGCTTGTCTAGCAGTCGCTTAAATGTCCCTAATGTCTCTGACTTTGCTATCACCGCTGGCAGTGCATTTCTCACCACTATTCTCTACGTAAAGAATCCACCTCTGACACCTCCCCTATATCTTCCTCCAACCACCTTAAAATTATGACCCCTAGTGACAGCCATTTCTGTCCTGCAGAAAAGTCTCTGGCTATTTACTCTGTCTATGCCTCTCATTACCTTGTACACCTCTATCAAGTCATCTCTCTTCCTTCTTCTCTCCAGTGTGAAAAGCCCTAGCTCACTCAACCTCTCTTCATAAGACAAGCCCTCCAATCCAGGCAGCATCCTGGTAAATCTTCTCTACACCCACCCTAAAGCATCTACATTCTTCCTCTAATGAGGCAACTAGAACTGGACACAATATTCCAAATGCAGTCTAACTAGGGTTTTATAGAGCTGCAGCAAAATTTCGTGGCTCTTAAACTCAATCCCCTGTTAATGAAAGCCAAAACACCATATGCCTTCTTAACAACCCTATCAACTTGGATGGCAACATTGAGGGATCTATGTATGTGGACCCCAAGATCCCGCTGCTCCTCCACACTGCCAAGAACCCTGTGTTTAACCCTGTATTAATCATTCAAATTCGACCTTTTAAAAACAATCAGCACATTTATCCAGGTTGAACTCCATCTGCCACTTCTCAGCCCAGCTCTGCATCCTGTCAATGTCTTGTTCTAGCCTGCAACAACTCTCAGTGCTATCTACAACCCCACCGAACTTTGTGTCATTGGTGAACCTAATAACCCACAATTCCACTTTTTCATCCAAGTCATTTAGAAAAACTACAAAGAGCAGAGGCCCAAGAACAGATCCCTGCGGGATACTATTAGTCACCGATCTCCAGGTGAAATATTTTCCATCCACTACCACTCGCTGTCTTCTTTCAGCCAGTGGATGCAGATCACTACTTGCTTCGCCAAATCTTCACTTTAGAGTTCATTCACCAATAGATCATAGCCTGCTCTGTGGATAATGTCCATTGCCACCCATCATCCTTAGAAAATTGGCATTGACACAATATCAGTCTCACAAGATCATCATGGCTGATCTCTACTAACAAAACTTTACTTTAGAGCTCAAAGACATTTTACATCAAAAGTATTTTTTTATCCTAATGATAAGTAGAGCTTGTAGAGTGAAGTGAGTTCACTTGAAGATTTCAAGCATGCAATCATATCGATAACAAGGCATTTATCCAGTAGTACAGAAAGTGTGGAACTGCCAAAATTAATGCTGGAAGCTGAAGAGGTTTGGGTCTCTTATCTAAGGGAAAATATTGAAGACAGTCTACAGAAGGATCACTTGGCTATTACCAGGTTTTGAGGGACAGTTGTATGAGGAGAGATTGAGTCTTTGATCATTGGAATATAGTAAAAAAATTCATCATAATCCCAGAGAAACATAGGACTGGTCTTTCATTAAAAAAAGAGATGATTGGTGGTGATTTAACCTGAGGTTCACTATGCTTCAGACAAAGAGTGAGGGTAAGAAAGTGGGACTTTAGTGATAATCTCAGCTGGTAAGGAAATTGAAACACACACTATTGGCATCACTTTGCATTGCAAGCTAGCTATCCAGCCAAAGGAGCAAAATGAACACAAAAGTAGCAAAGCAACCTTATTGAAACATAGGAGATTCTTCAGGGACTTGACACTGTGGATGCTTCCCCTTGTGTAAGGTTGTAGGATCGAAGGAAGTAATCTCAGAAGAAAAGACAGATAAGGAGAAATTTCTTCAGTCAGAGGCTAGAGCAACTGTGGTAGTCTTTCCTGCAGAGGACTGCTGAGGCTAAATCGTTAAGTGTACGGAAGGCTGAGATAAACATATTTTTACTCAGGAAGGGAATTGAAGATTATGGGGAAAAGCACAGTTCAGGATCATCAGATAGCTATGATCTCATTGACTATCAGAGCAGATTCGATTGGCTGAATGGGGTAGTTCTGCTTTTACATCTTATAATCCTATGATCTTGTAGCAAGTCCACATGTTCTTTGCACTAGGCAGGGGTTACTTGCCATATTACTAACAGAATGACAAACAATTAAATAAAGACCAAACTCAATTCATTCATCCGAGAAATGGCTTTCAGTTAAGTTACTTCTAGCCTCTCTGGCTTAATGGTGCATTGCTTTAGCATGGGGTGGCATGGTGACACCATGATCAGCACTGCTGCCTCACAGTACCAGGGAATCGGGTGTGATTCCAGCCTTGGGTCACTGTCTGTGTGAAGGTTGTACATTCTCCCTGTGTCTACATGGATTTTTGTCAGGTGCTCCAGATTGCTTCCACAGTCCAAAGATGTGCAGGTTAAGTGCATTGAATATGCAAAATTGCCATATAGTGTCCAGGGATGTGCAGGCTAGGTGGAATTTTCATGAGCTTTTTAAGCCTACTGCAGCTTCAAATATTCATTGGAAAAATAATAGAGGGAAGCAATCATGATTCTGAGATATTGATATGCTATGAAATCTGAGCGCTGTACAATCGTTATGGCAAGTGCCTTATGATGGAATGACATCTTGTGATAAATTCCTCCAGTTGCCATGTAATTTTCTGTCTGAGTACTGCATTTTTGAATAATGCTTCTGAAGTCACTGTTCATTCTAATTTCTTAACAAAACTGGGTGAAAACAGTTCATTTAATACAATAAATGATTTTCCATAGCAATCAACTAATGTGAAATTTTATAGACGACAATGAATATTCTAATATGTTCTACTTGTTCATTCTGGATTGTACAAGGAACAGAGTAAACGAGCAAAGTAATTCTGTCAGCTGTGGTTCACTTAATAGCACAATTACTGCTGAAGTTTATAAATATCACAGGCAAATTAGAGTCATAGAGTAATACAGCATGGAAACAGGCCCGTTGGCCCAAACTGATCCATACTGACCATGGTGCCCACTCAGCTGGTTCTAATTGCCTAAACTTAGTCCATATCCTTCTAAACCATCCCATCTATATACCTATCCAAATGTTTTTTAAGTATTGCTATGATAACTGGCTCAACCACTTTTGGCCAATTTTGACAGTATTAGGCAAGAACTTTCAAAAGCTGATTGGGGGCAAATGTTTACAGGTAGAGGGACGGCTGGAAAATGGGAAGCCTTCAGAAATGAGATAAAAAGAGTCCAAAGAAAGTATATTCCTGATAGAGTTAAAGGAAAGGCTTCTAGGTACAGGGAATGCTGGATGACTAAAGAAATTGAGGGTTTGATTAAGAAAAAGAAGAAAGCTTGTGTCAGCATAGATCGAGTGAATCCTTAGAAGAGTATAAAGGCAGTAGGAGTATACTTAAGAGGGAAATCAGGAGGGCAAAAAGGAGACATGAGATAGCTTTGGCAAATAGAGTGAAGGAGAATCCAAAGGGTTTTTACAAACATATTAAGGATAAAAGGGTAACTAGGGAGAGAATAGGGCCCCTCAAAGATCAGCAAGGCGGCTTTTATGTGGAGCCACAGGAGATGGGGGAAATACTAAATGAGTATTTTGCATCAGTATTTACTGTGGAAAAGGACATGGAAGATATAGAATGTAAGGAAGTAGATGGTGACATCTTGAAAAATGTCCATATTGCAGAGGAGGGAGCGCTGGGTGTTTTGAAACGCATAAAAGTGGATAAATCCCCAGGACCTGATCAGATGTACCCTAGAACTCTATCAGAAAATAGGTAAGTGATTGCTGGGCCTCTTACTGAGATATTTATATCATCGATAGTCACAGGTGTGGTGCCGGAAGACTGGAGGTTGGCAAACGTGATGCCATTGTTTAAGAAAGGTGGTAAAGACAAGCCAGGGAACTATAGACCAGTGAGCCTGATGTCGGTGGTGGGCAAGTTGTTGGAGGGAATCCTGCGAATCAGGATGTACATGTATTTGGAAAGGCAAGGACTGATTAGGGACAGTCAACATAGCTTTGTGCATGGTAAATCATGTCTCACAAACTTGATGAGGTTTTTGAACAAGTAACAAGGAGGATTGATGAGGGCAGAGTGGTAGATGTGATCTATATTGACTTCAGTAAGGCTTCTGACAAGATTCACCATGGGAGACTGGTTAGCAAGATTAGATCTCATGAAATACAGGGAGAACTAGCCATTTGGATACAGAACTGGCTCAAAGGCAGAGGGTGTTGGTGGAGGGTAGTTTTTCAGACTGGACGCTTGTGACCAGTGGAATGCCACAAGGAGCGGTGCTGGGCCCTCTACTTTTTGTCATTTATATAAATGATTTGGATGTGAGCATAAGGGGTATAGTTAGTAAGTTTGCAGATGACATCAAAATTGGAGGTGTCAACAGGATCTTGATCAGATGGGCTAACATGCTGAGAAGTAGCAGATGGAGTTTAATTTAGATAAATGTGAGGTGCTGCATTTTGGGAAAGCAAATCTTAGAAGGACTTCTAAACATAATGCAAAGGTCCTCGGGAGTGTTGCTAAACAAAGAGACTTCAGAGTGTAGGTTCATAGCTTCTTGAAAGTGGAGTCGCAGGTAGATAGGGGAGTGAAGAAGGTATTTGGTATGCTTTCATTTATTGGTCAGAGTATTGAGTTACAGGAGTTGGGAAGTCATGTTGCGGCTGTACAGGATATTGGTTAGGCCACTGTTAGAATTTTGCATGCAATTCTGGTCTCCTTCTTACCAGAAAGATGTTGTAAACTTGAAAGGATTCAGAAAAGATTTACAAGAATGTTGCCAGAGTTGGAGGATTTGAGCTATAGGGAGAGGTTGAATAGACTAGGGCTGTTTTCCCTGGAGCATTGGAGGTTGAGGGGTGACTTTATAGAGGTTTATAAAATCATGAGGGGCATGGATAGGATAAATAGGCAAAGTATTTTCCCTGAGGTAGAGGAGACCAGAACTAGAGAGCATAGGTTTTAGATGAGAGGGGAAAGATATAAAAGGGACCTAAAGGGCTACGTCTTCACGCAGAGGGTGGTACATGTATGGAATGAGCTGCCAGAAGAAGTGGTGGAGGCTAGTACAATTACAACATTTAAAAAGCATCTGGATGGGTATATGAATAGGAAGGGTTTGAAGGGATATGGGTCAGGTGCTGGCAGGTGGGACTAGATTGGGTTGCAATGTTGGTAAGCATGGACGATTTGAACCGAAGGGTCTGTTTCCATGCTGTACATCTCTATGATTCTATGACTCTGGCAGCCCATTCCATATATGCACCACTCCCTGTGTGAAGAAGTTGCCCCTTGGGTCCTTCTGAAATCTTTCCCCTCTCACCTTAAATCTCTGCTCTCTAATTTTCACTTCCCCATGCCTGGGGAAAAGACTATGAACATCCATCCTATCTCTGATCCTCATGATTCTATACATCTCAATAAGGTCATTCCTCATTCTCCTACATACCAAGGAATAAAGTCCGATCCTGGCCAATCCTATCCTATACTATCCTATCTCCCTATAACTCTGGCCTACCAGTCCTGACAACATCCACGCAAATCTTCTTCGCACACTTTTCTGTTTAACTATGTCTTTCCTATAGCAGTGTGACCAAAACTGTACAGAATACTCCAATTGCAGTCTCACCAACGTCTTATACAACTGTAACACAACATCCCAACTCCTATACTGAATGCCTCAACCAATGAAGGCCAGCATGCAAAATGCCTTCTTCAGCATCCTGTCTGTCTTGAAGCCACTTTCAATTATCTTGTACTCCTAGGTCCCTATGTTCCACAATGCTCCTCAGGACATAGAGAACAAAGAACAAAGAAAATTACAGCACAGGAACAGGTCATTTGGGCCTCCAAGCCTGTGCCAATCCAGCACCTCTATCTAAACCTGTTGCCTATATTCTGAGGATTTGTACCCCTCTGCTTCCTTCCTATTCATGTATCTGTTTAGGAACATCTTAAATGATGCTATTGTGCCTACCTCTACCATCTATGCTGGCAATGCATTCCAGGAACCCATCAGCCTCTGCGTAAAGAACTTTCCACGCATATCTCCCTTAAAATTTTCACCTCTCAACTTGAACCCATGACCCTTAGTAATTCAGTCGCCCACACTGGGAAAAAGCTTCTTGCTATCCACCCTGTCTATACCTGTCATGATTTTGTAGATCTCAATCAGGTCTCCCCCAATCTCCATCTTTCTAATGAAAATAATCCTAATCTACTCAAACTCTCTTCATAGCTAGCACTTTCCATATCAGGCAACTTCCTACTGAACCTCCTCTGCACTCTCTCCAAAGCATCCACATCCTTTTCGTAATTGGCGACTAGAACTGTATGCAATATTCCAAATGTGGCTGAACCAAACCGTGCTATACAACTGTAAAATGACCTGCCAACTCTTGTACTCAATACCCTGACCGATGAAGGAAACCATGCCAAAATCCTTCTTGACCACTCCAAAAACCTGCATTGCCACCTTCATAATAAAATGGACATGAACACCCAGATCTCTCTGTATATCAATTTTCCCAAGGACTTTTCCATTTATCGTATAGTTCGCTCTTGAATTGGATCTTCCAAAATGCATCACCTCACATTTACCCGGATAGAACTCCATCTGCTATTTCTCCGCCACACTCTCCAATCTATCTATATTCTGCTGTATTCTCTGACAATCCCCTTCACTATTTGCTACTCCACCAGTCTTATTGTCATCTGCAAACTTGCTTACCAGACCACCTGTACCTTCCTCCAAATGACTTGTGTATATCACCATCAACAGTTGTCCCAAAACAGATCCCTGTGCAATACTACTGGTCACAGGTCTCCATTTTGGGAAGCTCCCTTCCCCTACTACTCTTGGTCTCTGGCTGCCCAGCCAGTTCTCTATTCATCTAGCTAGTACACCCTGGACACCATGCAACTTCACTTTCTCCACCAGCCTACCATGGGGAACCTTATCAAACACCTTACTGAAGGCCATGTATATGACACCTACAGCCCCTCCCTAATCAATCAACTTTATCACTTCCTCAAAGAAGTCTATTAAGTAGGTAAGAAAAAAACCTTTCCTGCACAAAACCATGTTACCTATCACTGATAAGCCCATTTTCTTCCAAATGGGACTAGATCCTATCCCTCAGTATCTTCTTCAGCAATTTCCCTACTACTGACATCAGGCTCATCGGTCTATAATTACCTGGATTATCTCTGCTACCCTTCTTAAACAAGGGAACCACATTAGCAATTCTCCAGTCCTCCAGGACCTCACCAGTGTTCAAGGATGCTGCAAAGATATCTGTTAAGGCCCCAGCTATTTCCTCTCTCGCTTCCCTCGGTAGCCTAGGATAGATCCCATCCTGACCTGGGACTTATCCACCCTAATGCCTTTTAGAATAACTAATCCTTCCTCCTTATGCCGACTTGAGCTAGAGTAATCAAACATCTATCCCTCATGTCCCTCTCCTCGGTGAATATCAATGCAAAGTAAACATTAAGAATCTCATCCGTTCTCTTTAACTCCATGTATAAATTTCCTCCTTTGTCCTCAAACGTGCCAACCCTTTCCTTAGTTACCCTCTTGCTCCTTACGTATATGAATAAAAGGCTTTGGGATTTTCCTTAACCCTGTTTGCTAGCCATTATCTTTTACTCTATAAGTCCTATCTTTGTTTGACTTTCCGAAGTGGAACTTCCCACATTTAGCTGTATTGAATTGCATTTGCCGATCCTCAGCTCACTTTCCCAATTGATCAAGATCCTGCTGTAATTTTTGATAAACTTCCTCCATTCAATGATACCTCCTAATTTTGTATCATCCGCAAATCTACTAATCATGCCTTGTATATTCACATCCAGATCATTTATACAAGTAACAAATAACAAAGCTCCCAGCACTGACTAGTCATAGGCCTCCATTCCAAAAAACAACCTTCAGCCATCACCCTTTGCTTCCTAGCATCGAGCCAATTTTGAATCACTTAGTTAGCTCTCCCTGGATCCCATGTGACCCAACCTTCTTGAATGGCATACAGTGCGAGACCTTGTCAAAGGCCTTATTAAAGTCCATGTAGACAACATCCACTGCCGTAGCCCATCTATCCTCTCGGTTACCTCTTCATAAAACTCGAAAAGACTTGTCAGACATGACTTCTTGCACACAAATCCATGCTTACTATCTCAAATCAGACCTTGACTATCCAAATGTTGGTTGATTCTGTCTCTCAGTATCCTCTCCAATAACTTGCCTACCACTGATGTAAGGCTCACTGGCCTGTAGTCTTTGCTACCTTTCTTAAACAAAGGTACAGCATTAGCCACCCTCCAGTCTTCTGGAACTTCACCAGTGGCTAAAGATGAAGCAAAAATCTCTGCAAGGGCCTCTGCAACATCTTCCCTAGAATCCCAAAATGTCCAAAGATTGGCTGGGTAAGGTCCTAAGGAATTTATTCATCTTAATGGACTTTAAAACTACAAACACCTCCTCTCTGGTAATATATATGCGGTCCAAAACATCACCACTTGTTTCCCTTATTTCCTTTGCATCCATGATTTTGTCCTCAGTAAATACTTAGGAGAAACATTTCATTAAAATTCTCCCCTATCTCCTGTGACTCCACACATGGATGACCATGCTGATCTTTAAGGGGACCTATTCTCTCCCGAGCCACCCTTTCATTCTTAATATAGCTATAGAACCTTATCTGTTAGATCCATCTCATACCCTCTTTTTGCTCTTCTTATTTCCCTGTTAAGTATGCTCAAGCATACAAAGTACAATGAACAAAGAGAAGTACAGCACCGGAACAGGCCATCCAAACCTAAGCCAATCATTGTGCCATAACTAAACTGAAAAACCTTTTGCCCTTATTCAGCCCATATCCTCTACTCCCTCTCTATTCACATAACTATCCAGATGCTTCCTGCCTGCCTCCACCACTTTTCTGGTAGTGTGTTCCAGGCTCCTATCACTCTCTGCATGAAAACCTCTCTCACACATCTCCTTTAAACTTTCCCCCTCTAACCTTGAACCTGTGCCCCTTTGAAATTGAAACTTCAACCCTGGGAAAAAGCCTCTGACTATCCATTCTATCTATGCTTCTCATACCTTTGTAAATGTCTATCAGGTCTCATCTCAGTGGCTGTCCTTCTAGTGAAAACAATACTAGTTGCTTTAACCTTTCCTCATAGCCAATGCCTTGAGACCTGGAAACATCCTGGTAAACCATCTCTGCACTCTCTCCAAAGCTTCCACTGCCTTCTGGTAGCGTGGTGACCAAGACTGCATACAATATTCCAAATGCAGCCTAATGAGGGTTTTATATACCTGTAATATGGTTTGTACTTCATGCCTCACTCGATGAAGGCAAGCATGCCGTATGCCTTCTTAATCACCTTAGCCACCTGTGTCGCCACCTTTAGAGAACTGTGGACCTGCACACCCAGATCCATTTCTACATTAATGTTTTTTCTTTAACAATTTAATTCACACCTAAATTTGACCCTTCAAAATGCATCACCTCACATTTATCTGGATTAAATTCCACCTGCCATTTCTGTGGCCAAGTCGCCATTCTATCTATATCCTATTGTATCCTTTCACAATTGTCAGCACTATCAGCAACTGCACCAATTTTAGTGTCTCATCTACAAACTTACTAATCAGACCACCCACATTTTCCTCCAGATAATTTATATATACTACAAATAACAGAGAATCTTTGACTGATCCCAATGGAATACCACTAGATACTAGTCTCCATTCTAAAAAGCACCCTTCCACCACTACCCTCTGTCTTCTATGACCAAGCCAGTTTTGTATCCATCTAGCTAACCCACCCTGAAACCCACGTGATTTTAATTTTTGTACTAATCTGTCATGTGGAACTCTATCAAATGCCTTGCTAAAGTCCATATAAACTACATTCATAGCCCTTCCCTCATCAATTATCTTTGTCACCTCTTCAAAAAATTAAATCAAGTTGGTGAGACATGACCTTCCCTGTACAAAACCACACTGCCTGTTACTAACTTGTCTATTTTCTTTCAAATGTGCATATATCTTTACGGGTGATTTACGGCCATTTGGAAATGCATGACCTAATTAGCAACAGTCAGCATGGCTTTGTGAAGTTAAGTTCAGGTAATGTCTTACTGATCTGATTGATTTTTTTCAAGGAGCTAACAAAGGTGATCAATGAGGATAGAGCAGTGGATGTTGGATTTTAGAACAGCTTTTGACATGGTAGGCTCATCCCTTGTTATCCAGGAGTGCCTTATCTTGCCATCCTTGTCCTTCCTCCTTATTGGAAATTGCCGGCCCTGAGCTCTCATGAGCAGGTCTTTAAACAATTCCCATATGTCAAATGTGAACTTGTCTGATAACAGCTCCTCCCAATTAACACTCCCTAGCTCCTGCCTAATGCTGGCGTAAGTTGCCCTCCCCCCACTTAGTAGCTTGCCACAAGGTCCTGACTTATTTTTACTCATAGTTTTCTTAAAATTTAAGAAATTGTGATCATTGTTTCCAACATGCTGTTCCACTGAAAGGTCAGTCACCTGGCCAGGCTCATTAGCCAGTACAAGGTCCAGTATGGCCCCTCCTCTAGTTGGACTATCCATATACTGTTTCAAGAAACCCTTGAGGTTTAGCAAATTCTGCCCCATCTAAGCCTCTTTCTCTAAGGGAGTCTCAGTCAATATTGGGAATTTAAAGTCACCCACTATGACAACTCTGTTTTTACTGCATGTTTCCATAATCTGCCTACATATTTGTTCCTTAGTATTATCCTACACTCCCTTCTTCCTACCCTACAACCCAAAGTCACTGAGACCATTCTTAAGTCACAGAGAACGATGATATGGTGGTTTGACCACATGGTCTGATTGTATTTGCATCTTATTTGGAAGAGTCTAAGACCCCAGTTGCTTCCTGCAGAACCATCCAGTGGGTTGATTGGTCAGTCTTCTTTTATTTTGAATAATTGGTCCAGTCCGAGATACAGAGTCATAAAGAACTACAACACAGGAAGAGGGCCTTTGGCCTATCACATCCACATTGGGCAGAAACAACTACCTATCTTTCTTAATCCCATTTTTCAGCAGTTGACCCACAGCCTCAAATGCCTTGGCATCACAAATGCACATTTAAATACTTCTTCAATGTTATGAGGATCTTTACCTTTATACCTTTATAGGCAGTCAGTTCCAGATTTCCACCACCCTGTGGGTGAAAAGGATTTTCCTGATACCTTCTCTAAATCTTCTGTCCCTTACATTAAACATATTTCTCCTAGTCATTAATCCTTCCATCAAGGGGAAAGATTTCATCGTGCCTCCCCTATATGTGCCCCGACAATGTTATCCATCTCAATCATATTCCCTCACAATGTACTCTGCTCTATGGAAAACAACCCCAGTATGTACAATCTCTGTTCATAACTGAAACACTCCAGCACAAGCAACATCCTGGTAAACTCCACTGCACCCTCTCCAGTTTTTAATTTTTTTTAGATTAGATTACTTACAGTGTGGAAACAGGCCCTTCGGCCCAACAAGTCCACACCGACCCTTTCTGTCACATCCCTTCTCTAATGTGGATTCCACAATGCTTTAGCTGTGACCTAATGTACATTTTATAAAGTTCCTGGCTCTTAAACACTATGCTTCAACTAATAAAAGCAAGTATATGTCAAGAAGAATGACTAGACCCAAAATGTTAACCCTGCTTTCTCTCCACAGATGCTGCCAGTCCTGCTGATTTTCTCCAACCATTTCTGTTTCTGTTTCAAGTGAACTATAAGCCTTCTTAACCATTTTACTCACCCACTCTGATATCTTAAGGGAGTAGTGTACATGTGTACCTTTGTTCTTCGGTGCTTCCCAGGATCCAACATATGTTCCCTTGCATTATTTGCCTTGTCCAAGTGCATCAGCTCACATTATCTGGATTGGATTCCATTTGAATGATTTATTTTTGTCACATGTACTGAGATACAGTGCAAAAATGTTGTTTTGCATGCTGTCCAGGAAAATCGCACCATATAATGTGCAACAGGATAGCAGAACAGAGTGCAGAATACAGTGTTACAGCCACAGCAAAGTTGCAGAGAGAGATCCAAATTAACATTTGAGAGGTCCTTTCAACAATCTGATAATAGTGGGAAAAAAACCTGTTCTTGGATCAATTCATATGTGTATTCAAACTTTTACATCCTTTGCCTGATGGAAGAGAATGGAAGAGGGTCTAACTAGGGTGGGAGGTGTCTTTGATCATGATGGTTGCTTTCCTGAGACAGTGGAAAGTATAGATCCATCAATGGATCGAAGGCTGGTTTGTGTGATGAGCTGGGCTATGTTCACAATTCTTAGAGACACAGAGTCATTGAGACCTATAGCCCTTTGGTCCAAACTGGTCCATGTGGACCAAAATGACCATCCACACCAATCTCATTTCTCTCCACTTGGCCCATATCCTTCTGAACCTTTGTTATTTATGTATTTGTCCAAATGCCTTTTAAATACTGTTAATGTACCTGCCTCAGCCACTTTCATTGACAGCTTATTTCATCTCCAACCTCTGTGTAAAAATGTTGACCCTCAGGTTCCCTTTTATTCTTTCTGCTCTTAACTTAAACTGATGCCCTCTACTCCTCAATTCCCCAACCCTGGGAAAAAGCATTCACTCTACGCAGTCTCTCATGGTCTTATACACTTCTATAACATCTCCCCTCAGTCTCCTATGTTCCAAAGAAAAAATGTCCTAGCTTGTCCAATTCTCCCTCAAACATCCTGGTGATATCCTTGTAAATTTCTTCTGCACTCTTTCCAGTTTCATAACATCCTCTCTGCAGCAAGGTGACCAAAACTGAACACAACACACCAAGTGCAGACTTACCAACATTTTGTACACCTGCAACATAATTTCCAACTTCTATACTCAATGTCCTGACTGATGAAGGCCAGTGCGCCAAAAATCTTCATTTCTGCCCTGTCTACCTGTGACTCCACTTTCAGTGAACCTGAACTCCAAGGTCCTTCTGTTCCACTCCACTCCTTAAGGCCCTACGATTCACCATGAAACTCCTAACTTCATTTGACTTTCCAAAATGCAAGACCTCACACATATCTATATTAAACTCAATTTACCGTTTCTCAGCCCACTTCCCTAGATCAAGGTCCTGAAGCATTTTCTGATAACCTTCCTCACTATCCATGATACCGTCTATTTTAGTGTCAACAGTAGACTTACTAATCATGCCTTGTACATCATTGCTACAGATAACAGACAGCAACAGGCCCAGCACTGAACATTGAGACACTCCAGTAGTCACAGGCCTCCAGTCCAACAAGCATCCTTCCACTATTACCCTCTGCTTCCTACAATCAAGCCAATTTGCCAGTTCTCCCTGGATTTCATGCAATCTAATCTTTCAGAGCAGCCACTATGTGGAACCTTATCAATGGCCTTACTGAAATCCATATAGACTATGTCCACCACCCAGCCTTTGTCAACCTTCCTGGTCACTTCATCAAAGAGCACTTAACAAATTTGTGAGACATGATCTCCCATGCACAAAGTCATGCTGACTACTCCAAATCAAACCCTATCTTTCCAAATGCATGTATATGTTATCCCTCAAAATCTTTCCAATAACATACCTAACACAAAGGTTATGCTTACTGGTCTATAGTTCCCAGGTTTTTATTTGCAGCCCTTCCTGGATAAGGGCACACCATTTGCTACCCTTTAGTATTGTGGGACCTCATCCGTGGCTAACCATGATGCAAAAGTATCAAGGCCCCCGCAATTTCTTCTTGAGCCTCTTGCAGTGTCCTTGGATATATCTGGTCAGGACCAGGAGATTTTTCACTTTAATACTGTCTTATATGTCTAACACCTCCTCTACCATGATATGGACTGTCCCTAGGTTATCACCACAAACTTTCCCATGTTCCCAAGTCTTCATATCTTTCTCCACAGTAAACAGAGGAGAAATATTCATCGAGGACCTTGCCATCTCTTGCAGTTCCACACATACATGTCTACTTTGGTCCTTGAGACGTCCTATTCTCTTTTTAGTTAATCTTTCTCCTAATATACTTAAAGAATCTCTCTGGATTAACCCTAATCTTCTCAGCCAACACCACCTTGTGCCCCCCCTTCGCCCTCCAGATTTCCTTTTTCAGTAAACTCCTACAGCTGCTACAGCTGTCCCTCCCTTAGCCATTTTTCTGTCATGGCTATAATATCCCAGACCCATGTACCTATTCATGCCCTGAGTTCATCAGCCTTACCTGTCAGCCCTTTTGCACTGAAATATTTGCAATTTAGTCCAACAGGCATTTCTCACTCCATGTCGTATTCCATCCTGACCTGTCTCTTCTTTAGTTCTTGGGATATATCTCCAGGGATTCCCTTGATCCTAGCTGTTTGTATGTGAGCCATACCTCCTTCTTTTATCTGGGCAAAGTCTCTTGTCATTCATGGTTCCCTACTCCTTCCAACCTTGCCCTTCTCCCACACAAGAACATATCGACCATGAACTCTAGTTATTACACTTTTAAAGGCCTCCACTTGCTGGTGGTCCCTTCACTTGCCAGTATACTACCCCAATCAACCCCTTCAAACTCCTGTCTAATTCCATCAAAATTCACCTTGCCCCAATTTAGAACTTGAACCCGTTGACCAGTATTTTCTCTCTCCATAATTACCTTAAAATTAATCGAACTACGGTCACTGGTCACAAAGTGGCCCCCATAGTCACCTGAGTCATCTGTCCTGCCCAATTTCCCAAGCATAAATCAAGCTTTTCCCCTTCCCAAGTAGGACCCTCTGCTGTATATACTGCTTGAGGAAACTTTCCTGAACACTCTTAACAAATTCCACCCCATCAAAACTCTTAACACTATGATAGTCCCAATCTATGTTAGGAAAGTTAAAATCCCCTATTGCTCTGGCAAGTCTCCCCTATCTCCCTGCATGTTTTTTTCCTCTAATTCCCATTGACTATTTGGGATCCTATAGTACAACCCCAATAATATCATCATTCCTTCTTATTTTTTAGCGCCACCCACAAAGCCTCACTTGATGATCCTTCAGTTATTTCATCTCTGATTACTGCTGTGATACACCCCTTAATCAAGAATGCAATTCCCCTTCCCCTCATTCCTCCACCCTCTGTCCTACCTAAAGCACTTGTACCCTGGCACATTAAGCTGCCAGAGCTGTCCCTCCCTTAGTCATGTTTCTGTCACGGCTATAATATCTCAGTCCCATGTATCAATTCATGCCCTGAGTTCACCAGCCTTACCTGTCAGCCCTTTTGCATTGAAATAGTTGCAATTTAATCCAACAGGCATTTCTCACTCCATTTCATGTTCCAGCCTGACCTGTCTCTTCTTGAGGTCTTGAGAAGGACAGCTGCCATACCAAGCTATGATGCATCTAGATGCTTTTGATGGTGCATTTACAAGAATTGGTAAGAGTCGTTGTGGACATTTTAAATTTCCTTAGCCTTCTAAACAAGTAGAGATATTTATTGTGCTTTCTTGACCGTCACTTCGACCGGGACAAATTGTTGGTGATCATCATCCCCAGGAATTTGATGCTCACAACCATCTCTACCTCAGCACTATTGATGCAGACAGGGCTGTGCCCTCCATTCCATTTCCCAAAATCAAAGAGCAGGTCTTTTGTTTTGCTAGTGTTAATAGAGAGATTTTTGTCTTTGGACAATTTCACTAAGCACTCAATCTCTTTTTCTGTATTCTATCTTGTTGCTATTTGAGATCTGACCTCCAACGGTGATGTCATCAGCATACTTGTAAATGGACACAAATCAACTTGTCTGGTCCCAGCCTGTCTATAACCTCTTGCAATCTAAAGTTATCCTCCTCACTATTTACCACCAACATTTTGAATTGTCCGCAAACATATTGTTCAATCTTCCCATATTCAATTTGGATACAATTTGTCAAATTTCATTGGATCCCATGGGCTCATATCTTTTGATCAGTCTCCCATAAGCAGACCTTATCAAAAGCCTTGATGAAGTCCAAGTAAACTACATCAAAAGCTTTGCCCTCATCGACAAATCTCTCATCTCTTCAAAAAGTTTAGTTTAGTTGGTCAAACATGATGTCCCCTTAAGAAACTATATAGACTGTTTTTTATTTATCCCTACCTCTCCCCCCAAATGCAGATTAATTCTGTCCCTCAGAATTGCTTCCAATAATTTCCCCATCATCGATGCTACACTGACCAGCCTGTAGTTCCCTAGCTTATCCCTTGCTCCTTTCTTGAATAACGGGAACACATTGGCTGTCCTCCAGTCCTCCTGCACTTCTGTGGCCAGAGAGAAATTAGTAAAGTTTTCAAGCATCTCTGCCATTTCTTCCTTTGCCTTACTTAATAACCTGGGATGCATCTCATCTGGTCCTGGAGATTTATCTACTATTAATCTTGCCAGATCACTCCTCTCTGTATATTCCAACTTTTAAAATTGTATCACAAACCTTCTCCCTGATTTCTAACTCATATTATCCCTCTCACATATGAACACAGACCCTACTTGCATCCTTTAGCTCCACACAAAAAAAAATGCCACTGCTGTCCTTAATGGGTCTTATTCTTTTCCTCCTTATCCTTTTATTCTTAAATGTAACTATGTAAGAATTTGGGATTTTCCCTCATTTTCCCAGCCAGCATCCTTTCATATCCCCTTTTAGCTCTCCTAATCCCTCTTTTAAGTTCCCTCTTGTACGTTCAATTTTCCTGTAAAGCTTCTACTATTTTGCACCCTTGGTATCTGCCATTACCCTTCCTATTTCTCTTAGTTCAATGCTGTAAAATTCTTGAAATCTAAGGTTCACAAAATTTGATGATCCCTTTTTCATTATTGACTATTTTGACCCTGTACTCTCCAGATTTCCTTCTTTAATACATGTCACAGTTTTGAGACAAATTTCTCTGAAAGTATCTGCTCCCAGTCCACTCTAGCCAAATCATTTCTGGTCCTATTAAAATCAGTCTTTTCCCAGTTGAGAACTTTGATTTCGGGCCCATCCTTGGCATTTTCTAGAACAATCTTGGATCTAGCAGAGTTATGATTGCTGTCTGCAAAATGCACACCCACTGATGCTTCAACCATTTGCCCAGCCTAGCTTTGAGCTTCTGCCAGATATCCCTCCACAAGCATGCCATTCAGGCCAACAACCTTAAATCTGTGTCCTCGGGTTAAACCCTCAACCTCATTCTTCTTCCATTAGAAGCAGTTTCTCCTTTGTAACTCTATCAAAACAATTAATAATTCTGATCATTATTTAACCTTAGCGGCTATAACAGTAATTGAAATCATTCATTCCTAGCATCCAACTATGTTCAAAACATTTATATGTTCATTTGCTTTGTGATATTGATGGATCAGTCAATTCTTTCCAACCTTTCAAAATAAAATTTCAATTTACCACTTTGGGTAAAGCTAACAATTTGGATTAGTTGACCTTTCTGTAAGTTGCACATTTTTAAATTTCATTCTTATTGATTTCAATGCAAGTGAAAAATAACAGTTTTTGTTTAATTTTGAAGATGAATTAAAATTCTTAAGTTGATTACAACTATATTTAAGGGTCACTAAGTAATTATGCAGAACTTTCAAGCAGTAGAATAAATCATGAATAGTTCTCTATAGTATGGAAGCAGGCCAATCAATCCCTCGAGACTACACAGACCCTCTGAAGACCATTCCACTCAGGC
Source organism: Chiloscyllium plagiosum (assembly GCF_004010195.1). NCBI lineage: Eukaryota > Metazoa > Chordata > Chondrichthyes > Orectolobiformes > Hemiscylliidae > Chiloscyllium > Chiloscyllium plagiosum. The sequence goes on from NC_057713.1 coordinate 65,219,359, forward strand.
ACACACCCTACCACATCCCATGGCTAGCCTACCCAGCCTGTACATCCCTGACACTGTGGGCGATTTAGCATGGCCAACTCACCTAATCTATACATCATAGGACTTTGGGAGGAAACCAGAGCACCTGGAGGAAACCCACAGTGCCACAGGGAGAAAGTGCAAATTTCACATAGACCATCATCTGAGGCTAGAGTCAAATCCAGGTCCCTGGCACTGTGAGGTAGCAGCACGAGCCACTAAGTCACCGTGCCACCCCAAATGCTTTAGAATGATTCTATAACAAAGTGATTATAGCCTAATATGGTTACACAGAATAAAATATCGTGCATCAAGAATCTATTTTGTACTCCATTCAGTTTACTTTTCCATTAATATAAAACAGCGTGTTTATTCAGTATTGCCCATTTTGCAATGTCATCCAAAGTAAATTTCACACCTCACTGAGGAAAGTGCAATGTAAAACCTAAATAAAGCAAAATATTGCAGATGTTGGAAATCCAAATGAAAAGCAAAGTGCTGGAAATACTCAGAATTTCTGGCAGTCAAGACAGAGTTATTATTTTAAGATGAATATAAATCTTCTTCCAAAAATTCAGTTCTAAATTAAATATCTACTTTGCTTTCTTTCATTCTGTGCTCCTCAGGTTCTCTGATGGGAGAGATAAAGAATTTCAGCCACTCGAAAATAAATTACTCAGTCTGTAGACTGCAGAAAAGGTTCAGAAAGGTGAAATTGGTAGCAAGTTGTTCAAAGGCCATCCAAATGCTTCCAGGGCAGATTTGGACCCCATATGAAATATGTAGAACCCTTATTAAAACACTTGAGATTTTTCTTGAAAATTGCCACAACCAAAATGGTTCATTATCTGTGGATTGGACGCATTCACAGTGTCTGCTATAATAGATCTTAATTTGCAAAGTAGTATATCATGAGCTTTGTCCTTACCTCTAGCTCAGAAGTCTGTGTTCAAGACCCACACGCTGCAGAAGTGTACCACATGTTTGGACAAGTTGATTAAAATTAATTAAGATAGTGCAAAACAGTCAGATTTCACAGACCATACCTTTAGATCTTGGTTCAGTTGCTTGCCAGTGAATGACTAAAGTCAATAATCTGAAAGCTGTCCATTGAAACTCGAGTGTCAATGCTTAAATATAATGACAAGGACAGCTGTTAAAATTTGCTTCAATTCAACTATGATATTTACATGGCTTTAATTTCTAGTATCACATTTTGCACACTGTTTGGACTATGCAAAGTGATTGTTTTTTTTAACTGGTGCCTCAAGTTTAAGCTATAGAATTCAAGAAATCTGCTCTTATTCCAACATACTAGCCCCATTTCAACAGGTTTATAAGCACCAGTCAGTCACTGGTACAAGGGTTTGATCTAATGACTTCGAATCTGTAAAGATTTTGTGAGAATGGTGCATTGTAGAAGGTAGCCCGAGGTTCAGATATATATTCAGATTGTTAAGAAGAGAGAATATTGTTCCTAGATAGTGCATGAACCCTTTGGGATTGTCAAGTTGTCAAAGTGATGTCACACCTGTAATGAACTGTGAAAATGAGTCTTTATCAATGAGAGTGCTCTGGTCAGTTGAATGTAGTCCACAAATCTAGAACATTAAGTGATAGGATTGTTTTCTCCTGTGTGCATGTGTACAGGAGGATATTGGGTGAGTTAACATTGTCAGTGAAAGATAAAGTATGGTGGGTGGAACTATGGGTGGACTTGAATCAGCACCAAGTTGGCATGAACATTTCTGCCAATTCTATGGTCTGTGACACTTAGGTGGCATGAGTTGGCATGGACAGTGTGTGGAAGTGAGTGAAGTTTTGGAAGGACGACAACTAGATGAAAATTTTACAATCTCAGAATTACTACCGGTGCCACATGCTAGTGAGGCGAGGAACATGGAGTGTGTGCAGGTAAACATGTGGCTAAGGGAATGGTGTAGGACAGGGGGCTTTAGTTACATAGGTCATTGAGGTACCTTCTGGGGAAGGTGGTACCAGTACATGAAGGATGGGTTGCATTTAAACTAGAGGGGCGGGAGATTTCCTGGAGCACTTCTGGAGGGTTTAAACTATTTTGGCAAGAGATGGGAACCAGAACTACAGATCAGAGGAGAGGGTAGTTGATTTGAACAGGCAGAAATAGAATGCAGAAAGCCTGTCAGGAAGAATACGCAGTTAATAGTGCAAAGGAATGGCTTAAAGTGTGTCTGTTTCAATGCAAGGAGTGTCAGGAATAAGAGTGATGAACTTAGAGCATGGATCAGTACTTGGAACTACGATGTTGTCAATTTCCTGAAGAAGGGCTAATGCCCGAAACGTCGATTCTCCTGTTCCCTAGATGCTGCCTGACCTGCTGCGCTTTTCCAGCAACACATTTCCATCTCTGATCTCCAGCATCTGCAGACCTCACTTTCTCCACTACGATGTTGTAGCCATAACAGAGACATGGATTTCACAGGGGCAGGGATGGTTGGTGGATGTTCTAGGGTTTATATCTTGTAAGAAGAATAGGAAGGGGGGTAAAAGAGGAGAGGGAGTAGCATTGTTAATTAGGGAGTGCATCAGAACCGCAGAAAAGGAGGTTGTTGAGGAGGGTTTGTCTACTCAGTCAGGATGGGTGGAAGTCAGTCACAGGAAAGGAGCAATCACTTTATTGGGTGTTTTCTATAGACACCCCCAATAGCAGCAGGGAGATGGAAGAACAGATTGGACAGCAGATCTTGGAAAGGTGCAGATATAACAGAGTCATTGTTATGGATGACATCAACTTCTTAAATATTGATTGAAACTTCCTTAGTGCAGATGGTCTGGATGGAGCAGATTTTGTCAGATGTGTCCAGGAAGGATTGCTGACTCAATATGTAGATAGACCGACTGTGTGGGAGGTCATTTTGGATTTGGTGCTAGGCAACGATCCTGGCCAGGTGTCAGATCTCTCGGTGGGAGATAATTTCAGTGACAGTGACCACAACTGCCTCACCTCTACCACAGCCATTGAGAGGGATAGGAATGGGCAGTATGGGAAGGTATTTAATTGGGGGAAGGGAAATTATACTGCTGTTAGACAGGAACTGTGGAATATAAATTGGGAGCAATTGTCCTATGGGAAATGCACAACAGAAATGTGGAGGCTGTTTAAGGAGCACTTGTTGCAAGTGTTGGATAACTTTGTCTCACTGAGACATTCAAGGAATGGTAAGGTGAAGGATCCTTGGATGACAAGAGAAGAGGAGCTTCTCATCAAGAGGAAGAAGGAAGCTTACCTGAGGTTGAGGAAGGAGAAAAGTGAGGACTGCAGATGCTGGAGATTAGAGTCTAAGAGTGTGGTGCTGAAAAAGCACTGCTGGTCAAGCAGCATCTGAGGAGCAGGAGAGTCACATTTCGGGCATAAGCCCTTCATCAGAAATGACGACTCTCCTGCAGCTCAATGGTGCCTGACCGGTTGTGCTTTCCTAGCACCACACTCTTCGACCCTTAAGGTTGAGGAAGCAAGGCTTTGGCACAGCTTTAGAGGATTGCAGGGTAGGTAGGAAACAATGCAACCAAAAACTATAGCAAGATTATCTTACATCAAAGACATATCAGAAATGACTTCCAGACTACTCAGACCTCTTGGCATCATGGTAGCCCACAAAGCTACCAAAACACTTAAACAGCGAATAATGAAACTGAAGGATCCATTAGTTACTACCAGCAAATCTAACGTCATTTACAAAATACCATGCAAGAGCTGTAAAAAACACTACATCGCATAAACAAGCAGAAAACTTGCCATTCAGGATAAACGCATACCAACTAGCCAAAAAAAGACATGGTCTACTCTCACTAGTTTCCATACATACAGACAAAGAAGGACTCCACTTTGACTGGGACAACACACACACAGGCGAAACAAAAACATGCACGAGAATTCTTAGAGGCATGGCATTCTACCCAGAACTCCACCAATAAACACATTGAATTAGATCCTGTCTACCCCCTTGAAAAAAGAATCAGAAATGACATCACCCACCTTCAGAAACCAAGACCTATAAATAGAGAGGTGGGACTTACTACCAGCACTTCATCGGAGACTCTCACTGATGATGTTACCTAGAATGATGACGAAACATCTGAGAACAAATCTTCCAGCTCAGAACTCAAAAATGGACCAAGGAGAGCTAGGAGGGGGCACAAAAATGCCTTGGCGGGAAGGATTAGGAAAGCCCAAAGGTGATTAACACTTATGTGAGGAATAACAGAATGATCAGAGAGAGGGCAAGCCGATCAGGGATAGTGGAGGAAACTTATGCCTGGAGTCTGAAGAGGTAGGGAGGACCTAAATGAGTTTTTTGTTTGAGTATTCACGAGAGAGAGACTAGGTTAATTGGCTTGAACAGATTGATATTAAGAAATTGGATGAGCTAGAAAGTCTGGGAAGCATCAAGATGGATAAGTCCCCAGGGCAGGACCAGATATATCTATGTTACTACAGGAAGTTACTACGTGCAGCAAGGAATGAGATTGCTATGCCTCTGGCAATGATCTTTACATCCTCACTCTCCACGGAGTAGCACCGGATGATTGGAGGGAGGCAAATGTTGTTCTGCTGTTCAAGAAAGAGAATAGGGAAATCCCTGGGAATTACAGACTAGTCAGTCTTACATCTGTGGTAAGCAAGGTACTGGAAAGGATTCTGAGAGATTGGATTTAGGATTATTTGGAAAAACATAGTTTGATTAAAGATAGTCAGCATCAATTTGTGAGGGGCAGGTCATGCCTCACAAGTCTTTTTGAGTTCTTTGAGGATGTGACGAAACACGTTGATGAAGGTTGAGAAGTGGATGTGGTGTATATGGATTTCAGGTATTTGATAAGGCATTTGATTGGGTTCCCCACAATAGGCTGTTTCAGAAAGTTAAGAGGTATGAGATACAGGGAAATTTGGCTGTCTGGACACAGAATTGGCTAGCTGAAAGCAGACACTTCTAAACCTTCTGGCCTCATACCTTAAATCTATACAGTTTGGCCATTAATCTCTCCATCAGAGGAGAAAGTTTCTTCCTGTATACCCTATCTATATCTCGCAATTTTATATATCTCAACCATGTCTACACTCTGTCCAATGAATCTCTCTTTATAAACTCTTCAGCTGCAGTAACATCCTGATAAACCTCCTCTGTACCCTCTCCAGTATGATCACATAACTTCAATAATATAAATTCAAGAGCTGTACACAAACCGTGACCTAACCAACATTTTATACATTTCTGATATAACCTCCCTGCTCCCTGCTCTTAACATCTACCTGCTCTTAATATCTACGCTTCAACTAATAAATGCAAGATAAGGGTGACATGGTGGCTCAGTAGTTAGCATTGCTACTTCACAGCACCAGGTACTTAGTTCAATTCCAGTCTTGGGTGACTGTGTGGAGTTTGCATGTTATCCTTATATCCACCAAGTGCTCTGGTTTCTTCTCACAGTCCAAAAAACAGGTAAGATAGATTAGCCATGGTAAATTGCCTTTTATTGTCCAGAGATAAGCAGGGTAGGTGGGTTAGCCAAGCTAAATGCTGGGTTCTGGGTGTAGGATGGAGGCATTGGTCTAGGTGGGATTCTCTTTGGAGGCTTGGTGCAGACTCTGAGCCAAATGGCCCCTTTCTGCAATTTAAAGATTCTATAATTCTAAGTATGCCACATGCACTCTTAACCACTTTATCCACTCATTCTATTATCATAAGGGTCTGGTATACATGCACACCAAAGTCCGTCTGATCTTTGGTGCTTCCTAGGATCAGCCTGCTTTGTGATATCAAGTATTCCCTTGCCTATTTGTCCTGCCCAAGTGCCTCGCCTTACCTTTATCCAGACTGAATTCCATTTGACACTGATCAACCCATGTGATTAGCCTATTTATATCCTCCTGTAGACTAAGGTTATCCTCTTCAAAATTTACCAAACTACCAATGTTTGTATCATTTATGAAGTTAATGATCAGCACTCCCATATGCAACTTTAAAAAGTAACGGTCCCAACACTGACCCCTGCCAGAGCACACTGGAATAGACTTCCATCCGGAAAAACACCTTCTGTTTCCTACCACTCAGCCAACTGTGGATCTAAGTCACCAAATTTCCCTGGATCCCATTGACTCTTATCTTTGTTATTAGCCTCTTATGCTAGACCTTCTCTTGCACAAAATCCTTGAAGAAATCCAAGTGGACTGCCTCAAAAATATTGCCTCCATCTACAAATCTGGTCATCTCTTCAAAAACATTCAATCAAGTTCATCAGGCATGACCTCCCTTTAACAAAACCATTGATTAATCCCTTTCTCTCTTTTTTCTTCCTCTCTGTAGACAACATCTCCATGAACTCTATTCTTACTGTTCCACTCGCCCATCCCAACATCAGCATAAATACCCCCCCATATGGGATGTCTTCAGTTCTGCCAAAGGGTAACTGGACTTGGCATGTTTCACCTGGCAAAACAGACGACCCCAACCATCCTCTCCCAGCTTCCCAACCACTCCAATGTCCCCACCTCCTGTCTCTGCAGTAAATGTTTAACAGAAATTACAGAGTATGGGAAAGGCTAATGTTTTCAGCACTTAAAAAATAGCTGTCTGTTAAAGACAGATTGTATGTGCTGCCTTCCTAGATAAAAAATGTCACACCAATTAGTTGTTTCTCAAGTTTTTTTTCTAATCAATCAGTTATACTACAAGTAGGTTTTAATTTAGATTCTTTAAGATAATCACAGATATAGTTTCCAAATAAATTATAGATTTAACATATGCATATTATATTATATATATATAAAAATCATGAAACAAAACATAAGAAAGAAAGGTTTAAAAATTAATTATGAGTAATAGAAAGGGGCCTCCCTATCTCTTATCAAGGACAGCAGCTAAGAGAGCTGGAATGGTGGGATACCTCAAAAAAGCCTCTGTTACAACATTGTACAACATTGTACAAGATAAACAGACCCAGACATCATTGTTGAGAGATAAGGGTCACAAGTGACCATGGAAAATTCAACTTTTCACTTATTAAAATGGCCCAATCAGATCGTAGCAACAAGCAATTACTAATATAGAGTGAGCTGTTCAGGGAGAGGTGGGCGCCGCAGGGAGTGGAGTGCATCATTTCTCCCTCCAACTCTATTTTGATTTAGTCCCTACCCTGCCCTTCACTGTTTTGATCACACAGCACTGCCCTTTGATGTGAAGGGCAGTGTTTGTCACTGGCCACCCGGGTGTTTTCCTATCTTCCTGGTGGTGAAATTTGAATAAAGATTGGTGCACTTTGTGTCTTTCACTGTGTCTCAGACCTGCACACACACACACCATGGGTGCTGGGGCAAAAATAAGCACTACCGCAATTAGGTGGTAGTGTGGGGGAAAAAATAAAAAAAAAATAAACGGGAGTTAAAAAAAAATAATATAGAGTGAGCTGTTCAGGGAGAGGTGGGCGCCGCAGGGAGTGGAGTGCATCATTTCTCCCTCCAACTCTATTTTGATTTAGTCCCTACCCTCCCCTTCACTGTTTTGATCACACAGCACTGCCCTTTGATGTGAAGGGCAGTGTTTGTCACTGGCCACCCGGGTGTTTTCCTATCTTCCTGGTGGTGGAATTTGAATAAAGATTGGTGCACTTTGTGTCTTTCACTGTGTCTTACACCTGCACACACACAAGAGAAAAAAAAAGAAAAAAAAGAAGAAAAAAACTAATATAGAGTGAGCTGTTCAGGGACAGGTGGGCGCTGCAGGGAGTGGAGTGCATCATTTCTCCCTCCAACTCTATTTTGATTTAGTCCCTACCCTCCCCTTCACAGTTTTGATCACACAGCACTGTCCTTTGATGTGAAGGGCAGTGTTTGTCACTGGCCACCCGGGTGTTTTCTTGTTTTCCTGGTGGTGGAAATTGAATAAAGATTCATGCACTTTGTGACTTTCACTGTGTCTCACACCTGCACACACACACCATGGGTGCTGAGGAAAAAATAAGCACTACCACACTTAGGTGGTAGTGTGGGGGTTAAATTTAAAAAAAAAATATAAGAAAAAAAAGAGAAAAAAACAGAAGATATGTTAGAAAAAAAAGAAAAAAAGAAAAAAAAACTAATATAGAGTGAGCTGTTCAGGGAGAGGTGGGCGCCGCAGGGAATGGAGTGCATCATTTCTCCCTCCAACTCTATTTTGATTTAGTCCCTACCCTCCCCTTCACTGTTTTGATTACACAGCACTGTCCTTTGATGTGAAGGGCAGTGTTTGTCACTGGCCATCCGGGTGTTTTCTTGTCTTCCTGGTGGTGGAAATTGAATAAAGATTGGTGCACTTTGTGTCTCTCACTGTCTCTCACACCTGCACACACACACACACCATGGGTGCTGGGGAAAAAAATAAGCACTAATATAGAGTGGTGTACTAAAAACTCAATCATATTTGGACAACCCAGTACTAATTAACCAATAGTGCACAGGGAGAGGGAATATGTACTATCATGTTAAAGTAACAAGAAAATGTTTAAAAGACAAATTGCCTGTACTAGAGTCAGAGCATTAAAGACATCTGTTCTCATCTGAGCCAAAGATTAAGGGGGTAATTTAACCCTTCTGTCGAGGGCAGATACAGGATGATATTTGGCCGCCCCCTGCATTGTACTAGTGGATCGTTGAATGAATTATTATGTGACTGAACTCTGCTTATCTCCTGAAAGTTTATTGCCTCTCAAAGGTCACTCCTGCACACACCGCAATACTTCCCAATGTACATCCCAGAAGCATAATCAGTCAAAAATTGATCAGCCAAAATTTAAAACTTAGGATAGGTGATTAAAAGCTTAGCCAAGGATGAATGTTTTAGGGAGAATCTTAAAGGAGAAGCATCGATCAGTGGAGTTTAGAAGGGAAATTCTAGGGGTTATGTCCCTGATAGTGGCTCTTAGAAAAGAGTATAATTACATTTAAAATCTGAATATAATCCATTAAACCAAATTTTTTCAACCCTTTCTGTGAAAAGACAGAAAAAAATCCTCAGATTTCTAACAGTGCAGTCAATTATCTTTACTTAAGGAAAACTTTCAAAATCAAATTCAGATGTTTGCAAAAATCAAAGAGTCATTGTTAGCTCACGATACTGTGTCAAGATTAGAGTGATGCTGGAAAAGCACAGCAGGTCAGATAGCATCCGCGGAGCAGGAAAATCAATGTTTCAGGCAAAAGCCCTTCATCAGGAAAGAGGCTGGGAACCTCGGGGGTAGAGAGAAAAATGGGAGGGGGGTTAGGCTGGGATCTGAGAGGAGGGTGGAGCGGATAGGTGGGAAGGAAGATTGACAGGTGGGGCAGGTCATGAGATGGTGCTGAGCTGGAAGGTTTGAACTGGGGTAAGATGGGGGGAGGGGAAATGAGGAAAATGGTGAAGTCCACATTCATGCCCTGGGGTTGAAGAGTACTGAGGCAGAAGATGAGGCATTCTTCCTCCAGGCACCTGGTGGTAAGGGAGTGGCAATGGAGGAGGACCAGGATCTGCATGTCTTCGGCAGAGGGGGAGGGGGAGTTGAATTGTTCGGCCACAGGGCAGTGGGGTAGATTGGTGCGGGTATGCACTGCCCCCTTGACCATGACCTCACGTCCCATCAAAAAACCAACATCTCCCAGACCATACACAACCTCATCACCTCAGGGGAACTCCCACCAACAGCTTCCAACCTCATAGTTTGGGAACCCCATACCGCCTAATTCTACCTCCTACTTAAGATGCACAAGCCTGACTACCTGGGCCGACCCCATCATCTCAGCATTCATCTTTGCTACCTTGATACTGTCCTATCCTCTCTGGTCCAGGAACTCCCCACATACATTCGGGACACCACCCACACCCTCCACCTCCTCCAAGACTTCTGTTTCCCTGGCTCCCAACACCTCATCTTCACCATGGCCATACAGTCCCTCTACACCTCCATCCACCATGACCAGGCCTCCAAGCCCTCTGTTTCTTCCTCTGCCACCAGTACCCTTCCACTGACACTCTCATTTGTTTGGCTGAACTGGTCCTCATCCTCAACAATTTCTCCTTCAAATCCTCCCACTTCCTCCAGATGAAAGGGGTAGCCATGGATACCCGCTAGGGCCCGCATGGGCCCAAGCTATGCCTGTCTCTTTGTTGGCTACATAGAACAGTCTGTCTTCCGGAGTTACACCGGCACGAGTCCCCACATTTTCCTCCTCTACATTGATGACTGCATCGGCACCACCGTGTCTTCCACTAGGAGGTTGAACAGTTCATCAACTTACTAGAACATTCCACCCTGACCTTACGTTCACCTGGACCATCTCTGACACCTCTTCCCTTTTTCTGGACCTCTCCATTTCCATCAAAGGTGACAGACTTAATACTGAAGTTTCCTACAAACCTATCGACTCCCACAGCTACCTGGATTACACCTTTTCCCATCCTGCCTCCTGCAAAAATGCTATCCTCTATTCCCAATTCCTCTGCCTCCACTGCATCTGCTCCCAGGAGGACCAGTTCCACCACAGAACACACCAGATGGCCTCCTTCTTTAAAGACCACAATTTCCCCTCCCACGTGGTTGAAGATACCCTCCAAAACATCTCATCCATGTCCCACACCTCTGCCCTCGAATCCCACCCCTCCAACCTCAACAAGGACAGAACCCTCCTGGTCCTTACCTTCCACCACACCACCCTCCGTATACATTATATCATCCACCGACATTTTTGCCACCTAAAAACAGACCCCACCACCAGAGATATATTTCCCTCCTCACCCCTTTCCGCTTTCCATAAAGACCATTCCCTCCACGACTACCTGGTCAGGTAAACGCTCCCGAACAGCCCACCCTGCCCTCCTGGCACCTTCCCTGCCACCACAGGAATTGCAAAACTTACGCCCACACTTGCCCCCTCACCTCCATCCAAGGTCCCAAAGGAGCCTTCCATATCCATCAACGTTTCACCTGCACTTCCACACATGTCATTTACAGAATCTGTTGCTCCCAATGTAGTCTCCTCTGCACTGGGGAGATCAGCCACCTACTCGCAGAGCACTTCAGAGAACATGTCCGGGACACCCGCACCAATCTACCCCACCGCTCCATGGGCGAACATTTCAACTCCCCTCCCGCTCTGCCAAGGACATGCAGATCCTGGGCCTCCTGCATTTCTACTCTCTTACCACCCATTGCCTGGAGGAAGAATGCCTCATCTTCTGCCACAGAACCCTTCAATCACAGGGCACCAATGTGGACTTTACCAGCTTCCTCATTTCCTCTCCACACACCTTACCCCAGTTTCAACCTTCCAGCTCAGCACCATCCACATGACCTGTCCCATCCATCAATCTTCCTTCTCACCTATCTGCTCCAGCCTCTTCTCCAACCTATCACCTTCACCCCCATCTCCATCCACTTATTGCGCTCTCAGCTACCTTACCCCAGCCCCACCCCACTCCCATTTATCTCTCCACCCCGCAGGGTTCCCAGCCTCATTCCTGATGAAGGACGTTTGCCTGAAACGTTGATTTTCCTGCTCCACAGATGCTACCTGACCTGCTGTGCTTTTCCAGCACCACTCTAATCATGATACTGTGTGAAGAGTACAGACATCATAAGACAATAGACAGTTACAGTGCAAACTATTCCACATTATTAAACTAATAGAACTGACAGGTTTGTTCCAAAATCATGTATTTTCAAATTTTCACATATCATAGATTCCCAATTTGAAATTTCAACAAAAAAGCAATTTCTGCTTTTATTACAGTTTGTCTGGGTAGACAAAGGAACAGAGTTAATACTTCATATTCATATCAAACTCAAATGGCAGCTCAAATAAATCAAAATTGTTGAGGTATATTGCTCTGATACTTAAACCAGTGTTCTTCTGTGTTTAAAATGTGTGCTGTGGCAATTTCACAGACAAAATTATTCCCCATCATACATTTTCATTGAAAGTGCAGAATTAAAGACTTCTGGGCAAATAAGAGGTCTTCTGAAGAATTGAGGGTGTACTCAAAATAATGTAACAGAAGTGACTTCCTTTCTCCTTTTCCATAATTAATCTTTGACTATTAAACATTTCAGTTTAAAACAATGTTAATTTCATATTTGATGCAACCAACTAGTGAATATAATAAAATCAAGATTATGAAAATATGATGGAAAAGCTCAGCTGAGGCAGAAGATCGATCATGATTTAATTGAAAGGCAGAGAAAAGCTCAAGGATATGTATGGCCTACTCCAGCTGCAATTTATTTTCTATGTAACACTTGAGGTATATTGCGATTCAACAGCAACACATTACATTCAGAATTAGAATATGGCAACACGACGCCTGTAGGAAGAGCGCCTCATCTTCCACCTAGGAACACTCCAACCACAAGGGATGAATGCAGATTTCTCCAGCTTCCTCCTTTCCCCTCCCCCCACCTTATCTCAGTCCCAATCCTCAGACTCACACTACCTTCTTGACCTGCAATCTTCTTCCCGACCTCTCCGCCCCCATCCCCTCTCCGACCTATCACCCTCACCTTAACCTCCTTCCACCTATCGCATTTCCAATGCCCCTCCCCCAAGTCCCTCCTCCATACCTTTTATCTTAGCCTGCTTGGCACACCTTCCTCATTCCTGAAGAAGGGCTTATGCCCGAAACGTCGATTCTCCTGCTCCTTCGATGCTGCCTGACCTGCTGCGCTTTTCCAGCAACACATTTTTCAGCTCTGATCTCCAGCATCTGCAGTCCTCACTTTCTCCTAGTTCACTTTATTGTCAAACATACTCAAATGAGTACCATGAAAAGTGTACAAGTTGCTGCTTATGGTGCCATCTTGGGCACAAAGTTAGCTATGCACAGCTTTTTCAGTTGCAGTTTTTGGAAAAATAAAGAAGTAAACAAGTTCAGCATTGTAGATTATTGGAATAAATTATAAAAATGAGAAAAAGAAAGTTCAGAACAATGGTCTTCCCACACAATCCATGCTGGCACCTAGCTTCCAGTCTGCAGTGGGCCTTGTCTCCAGATCGCGCCAGGTTTCACCTCAGGGTTTACAAGGCCAGGAGATTCCTCTGGAATCAACTTGAGATCGCAAGTCCACTGAGGCCATGCCAGGCTGAGAGGATGCCTTGCTGGACCGAGAGAAGTCTACGCTAGGCTGGCAAACTGCCCGGCTAAGAGACCGCCATGCTGGGCCAGGAGACTGCCACATCAGGCCTGTGCTGAGGCTGGGGGTTCTGAGGTCGAGGGTTCCAAAACCATGAAGAGAGAAGAGGAAGGGAAACAAAAGACAAAAAAGGAGAGAAAAGAAAGCGAAGGAATGGACGGAGTGAATGAGCTCAGTTGAAGCGTCCTACTCCGCTGCCATCTAGGAAATTCACACAAATTTGAACTGATTCAAAAAAGCATATATATATACAGCATGGATTAGTTAATCCCCCAGGCATATGGGGTAAATTCCAATTATTGATTTAATTTGCTGCATCTCCTTGACCAGTTGATAGTATTCTTGCCCTTAAATCCTAAAATTTAGATTTTAAGTCCCATTTCAAGATTTGAGTAAAACATTAATGCTGATAGTATCATACATTAATAGGCAGTATGGATGGGAGAAGGGCATTATCATTTGATGAGATTTTGAACTGAGGCTCAATTTGCCCTGTCAAGTAAACGTAAAAGATTTCACAGCAGTAATTTCAAGAAAAACAGGGAATGATGACTGGCATCTTGCTAAGTATTTATTCTTTTATAATCAACAGCACACCAACAGATTGCCTTGTCACTGTCATGTTGCTGTTTGTGGCATTTGTTGTGTGCAGCTTGGCTGTCACATTTATTGCAACAGCAACTGTATTTCAAAATCCTCAGATAGAAAGCACTGTGAAATGTCTGGTGCATGTGAAACATATAATATAAGTGCAAGCCTTTCTTCCTTTCCCTATTGATATGCATTTAATTACACATAATTCTATAAGATTGAAAGAATTGTCAAAGTATATATTCTTTGAGTGATAGCATGGCTTACCAACTGGTAATAAACATACTCAAAGCTAGAAAAATCTCTGAATTGAAAAATATTTCTGCAATGGTTTTGTAGTTAGCCTTTTATCTTTCATTATACGCAAAGGATGAGTTATATGTTAACATATATAACATTCTATATCTTTTAATTTTCAAGTTGATCTATTTTTAGTTCATATCACAGCAAGTTATAGGCTTTGATAACCCTCCCAGATAACTATAATACACACAAAATACTATCATTCATCAGCTTTTTGATGAGTTTCACAGCTGAAGATACATATTAGTTGATAGCTGCTGCTGTTTTAATACACAAAAGAAAAAGATTGCAAAGCATGGGAATGTCCCAGTTCTGTAATATTATAAGACCAAGAAACAGAAGTAGACCATTCAGCCCATCAGATTGGTGCCATTATTCCATGAGATCATGGTTGATCTGATAATACTCAACTCCTCCTCCTCTTTACCCTCAATTCCTTTGCAGATGAAAAATCTATTTGTCTAACTTGGCCTTGAATATACTAAATTACCTAGTCTCTACAGTCCTCTACCATAGAGAATTCCACAGATTCACTACCTCCAGAAAAGAAATTCTTCCTTATCTCTCTTAACTGGATAACAAGTTATTCTGAGTATATGCAACTTAGTACTAGACTGTCCCACAAGCGGAAACAACATCTTTGCTTTGACCCTGTTAAGTCCCCTAAGAATCTTGTATGTTACGACAAAGTCACCTTTCATTCTTCTAAATTCCAATCAGTACAGGCCTAACCTACTCAACTCCTCCCCATAAATCTATTCTGGACAGCCTCCAATATGAGTATATCATTTGTAAGATAGGGGGCCCAAAATAGTTTACTGTATTCCAGCTGTGGTGTAATGGGTGTCATGTAAAGTTTTAGCAAAGCCTCCCTATTTTTATTCTCAACTTCCTAATAAATAAAGGCCAACAATCCATTCGCACTGTAGTTGGGCATTAGGTTTTTTTTATTCATGCATGAGGAGTCCCAACTCCTTCTTCTGTAACTTTCTGCAGTCTTTCTCCATTTAACTATTCAGCTTCTCTACTCTTCCTACCAAACTGCATATTTTCCACGAACATATTCCATCTTCTATATTTTCCCCCTTTTTTTTAACTTGTTCCATATCTCTGCTTCATGTTATCTTCACAATTTGTCTTTCCAGCTGTTTATGTGTCATCCACAAACTTATCTATAATACATTAACTTTCTTCATCTAAGTCATTAATATACATTGTAAATAACTATGGCCTCAGCACTGATTCTGATGGCATTCCACTAGATGCAGTTTTCACGCCTGAAAATACCCCCTCTTATCTCAATTTTGTTTTTTATTAGTTAGCCAATCTACTATCCATGCTATTGTACTACATCCAACACCATGGACTCTTCTGTTATGAAATAGTCTAACATGTGATACATTATCAAATGCCTTCTGAAAATCTGAATATATTACATTGCTTCTCTTATTTATCTTGCTTGTTACCTCATCAAAGAATTGTATAGAATTTCTCAAGCATGATTTCACCTTCATGAAGCCATGCAAATACTGTTTGGTCATACTATGCATTTCTAAATACTTTGCTCTCACTTTTAGATGTAGAAAGGTTCTTCTGTAAAACTGAAACAAGCAGCAGAATATTAATGCATGCATCCACTGCCCTACTGCATACTTAAGAACCCTTTCTCTGCCTGTAATACAGATGCAATGTAAACAATTTCCAAGCTGTGATGTTTTTGCCAAAGGAGTATTAAAGTTAATTGCTAGTGTAATAGACCTGACATATAAAATTAAATAGGAGTCTGTTGAAGGCACAAAGTATCACATGACATATTTAGCAACATTTTAATTAGATTTTTCAATATGATGTCTTATTCATGGTCAAGGCTGTCCTTACACACTTTATAATCTGCTATAGTTTTCAAGGTCTGAGTTACTTGCTGATACTAAGTAAGACATCTGTGGTGTCAAATCCCATGAAAGAACATAAGAACAAAATTAATTGTTAATACTCTAAGACATATTGGAGGTGTTGTTTTTTGAATTTAGAGGTTAAATTGTAGTGCTGCATTTAGCCTTTCCGCATGTAAAATATCTTGCATATTATTTTGAAGAAAAATGGGGGCATTATCCACAACGTCCTAATCAATAAAAATCCTTCAATCATTATCACAAAAGCAGATTTTTGAGACATTATGATATTATAGACAAAATTAATTCCAGAAATGAAAGGCTTATTTTATGAGATGAGATTAAGTAATTCAGGCCTTGCCTTGCTAGAGTTTAGAAAGGTGAAAGGAGATGTAACTGAAGTATATAAGATGCTAAAGGGAATTGGCAATGAAGATGTAGAATGGATGTGGGAAAATCTAGAACAAAAGGCCATAGTTTTAATCTAAGTGATGGTAGATTTAAAACAAAGATGAGGAGGAATTACTTCTCTCAAAGGGGTGTGAATCTATGGAATTTCCTATCCCAAAGTTCAGTGGATGCTAGGGCAGTGAATAAGGAGGAGATAGACTGATTTTTAATTAGTAACGGTTTAAATGGTTATAGAGAACAGGAAGTGGAGTTAAGTCCAAAATAAGGTCAGCCATTACCGTATTAAATGATTGAGAAGGCTCAAAGCGCTGAATTGCCTAATCCTGCTCCTCTTATGTTTCTATGCTTTTATGTTCTTTTGACCAAGGTCACAATAGAGAATGATCTGAAGCTGATTTATTGGTTCCAAGTTTGAACAAAGGAACAAATACCTTAAACTAGTCAGTACTCTTGAACTGGGATATATATAAGCACAACAATCAATTCAAGCATGGTAATAAGTTATCAGAAGTTACTGAACAAGTTTTAATATTATCGCTGAGAGGACCAATGCAAAGTTGATATGCAAAGGAACAAAATACTCATGTTACTGGAAATCTGGAATAAGAACAAAAGAAATGTTAGAAATACTCAGCAGGCATGGTAACCTTTGCATGGAGAGAAAAACAGTGTTAGTGACTTGAATGCTGTACATTATTCTTGCTCCTGCAACTTTCCTATAGCAGATTGTGTAATGTTTTCAAACTACCTCCATGCAGTCCCTTCCAGCAGCCTCCATAGGATCAGGAATAATTTTTATATTTTGCTGAAATCTTTCGTATTGTACTTATCAGGACAAACACAATAATGCCAAATTTCAAATCCTTACAGAAAAAAAAAGCACTAGAGGAGAAATTGGTTGACCTCAACTCTGATCTGCAAACACATTGCTATGGAGAAAGAAATGAGGACTAGAGGCTTCCATGTTTCTGGGTAATTCAACAAGGTTTGAGCAAATTACTTTTGCTTTCAATCAATTACTCATTGGCCTGAGATCCCCTGTTTTCTTCCCTCTTCCATCTTGCTTGAATATCAGCAATACAATTGCTAAATTCCAATCAGCTAGAACCATTTCAGAATCTAGTGATATTTGGAAAATCATAGTCAGTGCATCCATCACCTCTGCAGCAATCCCTCTAGAACTTAGAATGGAGACAATCCTGGGGATTTGTTGGATCATAGTTTCTTTAATTTCTCCAGTACTTTTCTCTGCTCATATTAATTGCCTTATTTCCCACCCTATTAGTCCTTATGTTGCCCTTTATTTTTGCTATGCAACTTGTGTCTTGTATTGTGAAACCTGATGCAAAATATTTGTCCAATGTCTGTGCAATTTCTGCATTTCCCAATTATAAATTAGGCTGTCTTTTCCTCATACAATGTCTTGAAATGGCATGGACCTTCTGGTCACCAGAGAGTTGGAGTCTGGATGCATTGTGACAGATGCTTCTTAGTATCTCTCAAAAGTCACAACAAAATGACAATCTGGGAAGTTTAAAATTCTGATGAGCAGACTCTGATTACTCAGTATCTGGAACCTCATGAGAACGTACTGAACTATTAGCTGAAGCTAGGAGAGCTCCAGATACTGAAAATTGGATCAAAATTAGGGTCTGAAAAATTGTAGGGTAAGTAATTAACTGATGTGAAGATTTAGAATTTGAACTATTTGAGCCCAACCAGTTTATATTTCTGTTTACTCATATTTTGCTCTATTACAATTTTATTGACCCTGTGTTGGTTTTTAAAATATTCTCAATCTTTGTGCTAATTACTATTAATAGCAACATTTTTTCATCGAATATCTTCAATAAATTAATTAGCCAGAGGGTCGGATCTCTTTCATTGAGTTTTTATTTTGTAATGGAATGCGCTTTTGTTAAATATTTTGAATTAATTCTTTAAATGTTGCTTCTTGCCAGCATCCTGGATTGCCCTTGAACTGAAAAAACATGATCAGTCATTTCAATTAAGAATCAATCACACTTCTGTCTGTCTGGAGTCTTATAGTATAGGCCATACAAAGACAGCAGATATTCCTTCCTTTAAGGCATGAGTGAACTAGGTCTTTTTTGAAAACAGCAACTGATGATATTTTTATGTTCATGATAAAATTTGGGATCATTTAACTCCAGATTTTATTCACAGAATTTACATTCCATACAGTGTCATGATGGGGATATCAACTGAAGTGAACCAATCCAGTGAAATTACCATGCACCACCAACTTCCTTATTTATCTCTATACCTTTCACTAAATTTCACTAGGTTTGCACTCACTCTATAATTATGTGAGTAGCTTTGGTTAGGTTTAATTTTGCTGTTTAGATCAGGAGCATGTCATTTTTAAATGCAAATGGGATTTGCAAGAAGTGATGGCTTAGTGGTATTACTACAACTCTATTAATCTGGCAATTCAAGTAGTGCTCTAGAGAGCTAGGTTCAAATCCTACCAAGGCAATTTGAATTCAATAGAAATCTGGAATTAAGAGTCTAAAAATGACCATGAAATAATTGTTAGGGGAAAATTGCATCTGGTTCACTAATGTCCTCTAAAGAAGGTAACTACCACCCATACCTGGTTGGGACTACATATGACTGCAGATCCACAGCAATGTAATTGACTCTTAACTGCTCTCTAGATAATAAATGCTGCGCCAGTTGGCGACACCCACATCCCATGATGAAATAAGTTACATTATAGTGTTTTTCTTACTGTGAGATAATAATTAATTATATGCCATTACACAATACTACTGTCATAGAGTCATAGAGCATGAAAACAGACCCTTCAGCCCAACACATCTGTGCTGACTAGATCTAAAATAGTTTCATACTTTGGTGATATCACAATATAATGTTCCAAGAAACTGTCACATAAATATTCTACAAATTCATCTTTCAAAACACTTTTGCCAATTAGCTTAATTGGTCCAAAGTATACAAAAATTCAAGTCACTTACAATTATTACATCCAGGCTAGAAGATAAGTATGTAGAGTGCTCTTGAACTTAGAAGAAAAAAGTGAAAGCATAAAAATAACTAATTGGGAGAAGTGGTCTTGAATGAGATGATAATTGATAAATTGGAGTCAAGGGTGGAAGGAAAAATGTTACCGCACAATGTGCTATCTCTTCTGTGAAAGTAACCCATTGTTAGATATCTCAGTCGATGTGTATTCTTTCAGAAGAGAAAATTAGGGCAAAGAAATTCAGAGCTTCCTGCATGACAAATCCCCAGAGGAATTAGGCCAATTAGTGACCCAAAAAGAGATTTATGCAAGTTAGCAGAGAACACAGCTGAGGTATTGAATTAATACTTAGTAAATGACCTTACTAAGGAAGAAGGCAATTCCCAAACTATATTGAAAAGGAGGCAATTAATACATGAAAAAGCATTAAAATTTAAGAAGCCAGTAGTGGAAAGGATGTCTATATATTTCACACTACACTAGAACTAGATGAGATATACCCAAGAATACTGAGGGAGAGATGAATAGAATCTATGCAGATATAGGACACAGTTTTTTCATTTACTTTAGCTTCGGAAATGATGCCCAAGGACTCGAGAATTCAAAATATCACACTGTTATTCAAAAAGAGCATAACAATAAGCCCAGCAACTCCAGACCAGTTAGTTTGATTTTGGTGGTGGGGAAACTTATAAAAACAATAATACAAGAAAAATTAATAGTCACATAGAAGAATGCAGATGAAGGAAAGTCAACATGGATTTGATGAGGGAAAATCAGTTTCAACTAACTTTCTGTAGTTTTTGAATAGGTAACAAAGAGCGTTAATGAAAACAATTATCTTGATGTGGTGTACGTGGAATGCCAAAAATCAGTTGATACAGTATTACAACTTTTAAATAAAGTATACAGAATTCTAGGCTTCATCAGAAATGGCATAAACAGCAAAGCAAAGAATGTTATGCTTGTACAGGGGAATAGTTCAACACCAGCTGGAGTACTGGAATTCTGAATGTCATTGGAACAGATATGAAGTCATTGGAGGAAGTGCACAAAAGAGTCTCAAGAAAGTTTCCAGCAATGAGAAATTTCACCAGCACAGATAAGTGGAGAAATTTGGGACTTTTCCATGGAGATGGTGGAGAGGAATTCTGACAGTAGTACTCAAAATCATGAAAGGTCTGTATGCAATAGATAAGGAGGAATTGTACCCACTCATGAAAGGAGCAAGAACAAGTGGGCACAGAATTAAAGTAATCCATGAAAAGGAAGGCAATTTGAGGAAAATCTGTGTCTCACAGCTGATAGTTAAGACCTGTATTATACAGCTGGAAAGTACAGCAGAGGCAAATGGCTACCTAAAAAGGAAATTGTTATGGGAGAAAGTATGAGAATGGCACTAGGTGCAATGCTATCCAAAGAGCCAACAACACATGATGGGCTGAGTGGCTTTCTTATGTGCGACAACAACTCTGTGACTCTGAAACTAATAAACAAATTATTCGTACCTTTATTTCACTTGATTCACTATCGACAAAACTGCTTTGGAAAAAGCTGATTGGACAAAGTTGTACAGGTTAGACATTTTCCGTTTTTATGGAGGGAACATTGATGCTGAACAGAGATATTATAAAGTGTTGCCTAATAGAATTTCACTAAAATGTATTTGTATCCCTAACCTCCTTCTCAGCTTACACTCGGAGTTCATGTTAATAATCAAAAGTCTGTTTCTCTAGTGGTTAGCACTGCTGCCTTACAGCGCCAGGGACCCAGGTTCAGTTCCAAACTCGGGCAACTGTCTGTGTGGAGTTTGTATGTTCTCCCTGTATCTGCCTGGTTTCCTCCAGGTACTCCAGTTAGGTGGATGGGTCATGCTAAATTGCCAATAGTGTCCAAGGTGTGTAGGTTAGGTGGATTAACCATGAAAAATGCAGTGTTACGGGGCTAGGATAAGGGGGTGATTCTGGGCAGGATGGTCTCCAGACAGTCAGTGTGGACTTGTTGGGCTGAATGACCTGTGCCCACTCTGTAGGGATTCTACAAATAAAAAATAAATTTGAACTTGATAATTCATATCTTTGGCTGTTGTAACCAATTTACAATTATTGTACAATTATAAACTAGGATGACATTGTGGCGTACAGCACCAGGTACCTAGGCTTGATTCCAGTCTTGGGTGACTGTCTGTATAGAGTTTGTACATTGCCCACATCTGTAAGTGTCACAACCAGGTGCTTCAGTTTCATCTCACAGTGCAGAGATGTGTAAATCAGGTGGATTGGCTATGCTAAGTTGCTCCTAGTGCCCCAGGGATGCGCAGGTTGAATGGGTAAATAGTAAATGCGGGGTTACAGGTCCACGTGGAATAGTTGGTGCAGAGTCAATGAGCTGAATGCCCTTTACCTCCCTGTAGGATTCTATCATTCTATAAACAATCAAAGAGACACAACTGAAGGTCATATATTTCATAGGAAGTGATTTTCCAAACTTAAGTGTGTCAACATAGGTTAACTCACACTCTTAAAATTGATGTAGGCTGATGTAAAACAGATGTATTGCAGACTCCTATAAGCAATAAGCTGTTCAAATTCAAATAGGTTATTGTATCTGCAAAAGTAATTAAAAGTTTGAAATTATATCCCTGAGGCCAAATGCCAGACATAAACATAAGACAGATTATTGTAGCTCAAACTGACAAGGGAAATTTTCTCTAATATTTTGCCTTTACCAATAAAGCTCCAATTTGGTCCTTGGGGGAAAGCCACCAACTCTACAACAAAATTATTCAAATCTGCATTGCTCACCTGGCCCACTCTCCACCATCCCTCATTCATCTTCTCCTTTCCCCTCTATTATCCTTCATCAATGCTTTCCATTTTTTGACAGTCTCCACATCCTTATATTTCTCCTTCTACTTCATTTCTCATCTCCTTTCATAGCTGGAAACTGTTTTCCCCAACTTCTTCCCTGCTTTTTCATCTGACATTTCCATGTATTCACATTTAATCCTGGTTGCTCCCAGCGGCTGAACCTTTATAATCTCTGGGGTAGCCATGGTGTAACAGTAATGTCATTGGACCAGTAATCCAGAGCTACAGCCTAATATTGTGAAGAATCACAAACAGAAAGTGCTGGAGTAATCAGCAGACCAACATGGGTTCAAATCCCACCATGACAGATGCTGAAAGTTGAATTCAATAGAAATCTGGAATAAAACATTCATCTAATGGTGACCATAAAAGCACAGTTGATCATCAGAAAAATCCATCTGATTCAGTAATACTCTTTAAGGTAGGAAATTTGACATCCTCACCTGGTCTGGCCTGCATGAGACTGTAAACCCCAACTATGTGGTTGACTCTTATTTTTCTTGGGTATGTAGGGATGGGTGATAAATGCTGGCCTTGCTTGTTATGCCGACATTCTATGAATGAATAATACTTAAGAACAAGTGTAAGTCATTTAATCCGTCGAGTCTGCTCCATATTTATTGTGGCTCATCACCTCCATTAAAGAACTCACCTTTATTCAAGTAAATATCTCAATGGTCCTTTTTGAAAAAAAAAGGTATAAGAAGTTTGTGTGAACACTGGTTCTCCAGGAAACCTTGCTCCTGCTCAACATATTGTCTGAGGAATGGTGTTCAGTAGACTCAAGGAGATATTTCTGAAGAAATGAAACTTCTTCATTGTTTTCAATGTGGATTTGTATGACATATCCTCTTTACATTTTCATCATTATAATCCGAATTCATTTTTAAAAAAAAGCAAGTTGATCATCAGTGTACCACCAACATAGTTTCAAAGAAAAGAGTTTGAGTGGAATTAATCACAAAAAGAATCACGTAATGCTGTTTTTAGCGGACATGTTATTGATTGTGATTAACTTGAAAGACATGATTAAATACTGGGACTGAAAATTTTAATTATATATTTTAATGCTGGTAATTTATTATCACATCTCATTGAGTTTATTATATGCAATTTTTGAATTGAGACTGTAATATAGATGCAAAGAGTAAAACATGTCACAGAGAGAAATAAACAGGATTCAAGCACTTGTATTGATAATTGTTATGAATAGATTACTTTGATTGCAGAATTGGGCCATGAATACAAAGTTAATAATGTGGCATGAAAGAGCTGCTGTTATAGTTTAGGCTGAAGAGGAAAACACTCGTTGGAAATGGGTCCAGAAGAAGTTGCTCAAGTGTAATGGAAGAAACAATTTATTGTTACTTTGATGGTCTCTATGAGGAGATTCATTCACAAGGGAATAGCTTTTGTCCCAGGAAACCTGTACCTCCTGCGGCACTGATGACTCAGTCATAGCAAGAAGGCTAATCCTCCAGACTCTGTGTTAGTGACATTGGCCCAGATCTTCTCAGCAGTGGTAATGATCACCACTTTGTCATTGCTCCTGACCAGGCAATACTTTGAATTTGTTTTGGACATTGCAAGTCCGGCTTTTCCAAAACTGTTCAGCCCTACATCTAATGGGAAAGTCTGTCGAAGCTAAGCAACTTTGGGAAAATATAGGGCACTCCCCTTTTATAGGCAACTAGCTGCTTCAGTGTCATTGATATGCTCAAATGTCTAAACTTTCAATGTTAGTGATGGATGAATGAATGCTTAGGTAGTGGAATGGGAGGGTGGGTAGATGGATGGAGCAGTTAAGTGATTGAGGTGGGTGAAGATGGTGGGATAAATGGGTAGATGTATGAGATGGGTAGGTCGTGGGTGTAGCATGAAACTGGGTAAGCAGATAGGTTGGAGGCATGGTTAGGTGGAGTAAGTGGATAGGTGAATCTAGAATAGTCAGGGAAGGCCAGGGGTTGTAGTCAGGTCCGGTCAGGGAGTACTTAGGTAGAGAAAACAAAAAAGTGCTGGAAATCACAGCGAGTCAGACAGCATTCATGGAGAGAGGAAGCTAACATTTTGAGTCTCGATGACTCTCCAACAGAGCTGATGTCAAGTGTGGAGACAGCATTTATGCAATAGTAGGCTAGGTGTTAAGTAGGAAAGAACAGATAGTCTAACTGGAGTGGGGAAAGGAGGTGAAAGATGGCATGATGACAGAGAATGTAACAAGTAAAGCTAAAAGTAAGGGAAGGAGGTAGGTATAGATGTTGTTGGAGGATATATCAGATCCTTTTAGTCAGGTTGTCAAATGGTCAGAGTGTAGTCACGGTGGCACAGTGGTTAGCACTGCTGCCTCACAGCGCCAGAGACCTGAGTTCAATTCCCGCCTCAGGCGACTCTCTGTGTGGAGTTTGCACATTCTCCCCGTGTCTGTGTGGGTTTCCTCTGGGTGCTCCAGTTTCCTCCCACAATCCAAAAATTTGCAGGTTAGGTGAATTGGCCATGCTAAATTGCCTGTAGTGTTAGGTGAAGGGGTAAATGTAGGGGAATGGGTCTGGGTGGGTTGCGCTTCGGCGGATCGGTGTGGACTTGTTGGGCCGAAGGACCTGTTTCCACACTGTAAGTGATCTTTTCTTATTCATCCTCAGCTTTATAAAATGCAATGAATTCAGTTAGCAGGAAAATCAGAATAAATTGAATAAAATCCAAGACATGAGAAATGCCTTCTAAGAAGTTGGAAATCATGCAAATGGTGAAAAACATTGATAACAAGTTCTGTGAAGTCAAGTCTTTTAACCAGGCAGACCAGTAGATGTGCAATTTCATTGTTTAAAGACTTTTCAGCTTCTCAGTTTAATTGAGCTTTGAGTCCCCTCTAAATATTTGCCTTAATGATCTTGGCAAGTTCAACATTGTTCATAAAATATATTTAAATAACCTGTTCAGAGATATTATTCCCTTTGACACAAGTGGCTCAGAGTTAGGAACAGCACGTTACTACAAAGAGATATCATAGAGTACAGTTTATATTGTGACATAATTATTTGACACTTTTGTTTGTAAAGTAGGGTATCCCCAAAAATTATGGGAAAGTGAATCAATTTTGTATATATATTCTGACACGTTCAATGCAAGCCATTCGGTCCTAGTGGTGTGTTTGCCTTCCATACTATTTGTTTGTCAAATACGTTGAGGTGACTCTTATGATACGGACTGTTGCAAAAATCATTGCTTCCAATAGTACCTTGCTTATTTGATAAGAATGTGCACAATCACCAACATATTCATATCTTTGTGCTAAAAGGGACCATGAAATGTCTTTGGTAAATAGGATTAAGGAAAATCCAAGGCTGTTTTATACATATTAAGGAACAAGAGGGTAACTAGGCAAAGGTAGGTACACTCAAAGACAAAGGAAGGAATTTATGTGTGGAGTTAGTGGGAGTGGGTGAGGTTCGTAATGAATACTTTACATCTGTATTTAAAAAGGAGAAGGACATGATAGAAGGGTAGGGAAGGGTATGTTGATATTCTAGGCTATGTCAATACAAAAATGGAGGGGGGGAGAGTTGAGAGTTTTAAAAAGCATTAAGGTAGATAAGTCACCAGGCTGAATGGGATCTATGCTGAGGGAGGCAAATGAGGAAATTGCTGGGGCCTATTACAAACTCCGTGTATCCTCTTTAGTCACAGGAGAGGTCCCAGAGGACTGGAGAATAGCCAATGGTATTTCTTTGCTTAACAAGGGCAGTAGCATAATCTGCGAAATTACAGACCGGTGAGCCTTATGGCAAGGGTAGAATTTACTCACGTTTGGAAAATATGGACTCATTAACAATAAGCAGCATTATTTTGTGCGTGAAGGTTGAGTCTCTTAAACTTGACTGAGTTTTTTTAATGAAGTGACAAAGATGATTGATGAGGGCAGGATGGTTGATGTTGTGTATATGGACTCTAGCAACATTATGATGTCCCTCATGATACAAAAGGTGAAGTCTCGCAGGACCTGCAGTGAACTAATAAGATAGATACAGAACTGGCTTAAACAGAGAGTAGAGGTAGAAGGATGTTTTTCAGACTGGAGATCTGTGACCAACAGAGTTCCACAGAGATCAGTGCGAAGACCCCTGTTGGATATGATTTACAGGTGAATGTAAGTGGCCTGCTTAGTACTTTTGCTGACAATACAAAGATTGGGGAAGCTACAGATGGTAAGGAGAATTGCTAGAGGATACTGCAGGACATAGATAAATTGGAGCCTTGGATGGAGAAGTAGCAGACGGAGATTATTCCTGACAAATGCGAGGTGATGAGTGTTGAAAGATCTAATGCAGGAGAGAAGTATACAGTATTTGGCAGATCCCTTAATTGCATCAACATGCATAGGCATCGAGGTGTACAAGTCTACAATTCCTTGAAAGTGGCAACACAAGTGGATAAGGTGCTCAAGAAGGTATATGGCATGTTCACCTTCATTGGTCAGAACATTGAGCATAGAAGTCGCCAACTCATGTTGCAGCTATATAGAACTTTAATTAAACCACATTTAGAATATTGTGCACATGTCTGGATGCCACACCTATAAGGATACAGAGGCTTTGGAGAAACAGTGTACCGGGATTTGGAGGGTACTAGCCATGCAGAGGGATTGGACAAACTTCGGTCATTTTCATCTGAATATTTCATGATGAGGGATGACTTGATAAGGTTTAAAAAATTATGAGAGGCATAGATAAAGTGGACTTTCTCCCAGTGTAGAATCTCAATGACGGGGGGATATAAATTTAAGATAAAAAGGGGGAAAGTTTAAAGGAGATGTGAGAGGTAGGTGTTGTACACAGAGCGTGGTAACGGCGATGTGAGGCAGCAGTGCTAACCACTGTGCCACCGTGCCGCCCACTTTCTCCCAGTGTAGAATCTCAATGACTGAGGGATATAAATTTAAGATAAAAAGGGGGAAAGTTTAAAGGAGATGTGAGAGGCAAGTTTTTTACACACAATGTGATGAGTTCCTGGAATAAGCTACAGGAGATAGTGGAGGTCCATACAATAGTGACATTTAAAAGGCATCTTTACAGACCTATAAATAGGTATGGAATAGAGAGATAGATACTGTATAGGGGCAAAACATTTTTTGCTTAGTAAGGCTTCATGTATTGGTGCAGTCTTGTGGTCAAATTCAGCTCAAACTTCATTTATAAATTTGCTGATGACACTACCACAGGACAGAGTACAGGGAGGAGATGGACAGCTTAGTGTCATGATGTAGAGGCAACAATCTCTCCCTCAATGTCAGGAAAATGAAGGTATTGGTCATAAACTTCAGGAAGTGGAGTGGAGGACCACCCCTGTCTGTATCAATCATGCTGAGGTGGAGGTAGTCAAGAGCTTCAAGTTCCTAGATGTAAATATCACCAACGTTCTATTCTGGTCCATCCATGTCCAGTCTACAGTCAAGAAAGCACACCAATGCCTCGACTTCCTTAGAAAGCTAAGGAAATTTGACAAGTCCACGATGATTCTAAACAATTTTGATAGATACACCAAAGAAAGCATTCTATCTGGGTGAATCACACCTTGGCATAACAACTGCTCTGCTCAAGACTGCAGAAAGTTACAGAGAGTTGTGAACGTAGCCCAGGCTAGCATTCCATCTAATGACTCCAGTTATACATTCTGCTGCCTCTGAAAAAGGCTATCATAACCAAAGATCTTTCCCAACCCGGTTATGCTCTGTTCCCACCTCTACTATCAGGCAGAAAATACAAGTTTATGAAAACACATAACAACAGATTTAAGAGCAGCTTTTTCCTGCTGTTATCAGACTTATGAATGGAACTCTCATATATTAGAGTTAATTTTTCTCTGAACTTTTTCTATAGTTGTAATGCTATATTCTGCACTCTGTTCTATTACCCAATCTACTTATGTAAGATATGATTTGTCTGGTTAGCATGCAAACAATACTTTTCACTGTATCTTTGTACATGTGACAATAGTAAATCAAATCAAATCAATGTATCTCCACCACCCATGCTGAAAAACATATATCTTAGCAAGAACTGTCTCATAGCATATAAGGGATGACTAATTACCTGCATTGGCATATTACATCAGCTCATTTTGGCTTCCCAACTTCTTGTTACTAGTAGATACTAATAATCCAGCAGTGTGTGGGCTACCAGTATGGACAGGTCTTGGTATAGTCACAATTCTTGAGGTTCCAATCACACCAATGACCCACACAAGATATAATTGAATCAGCTGAAGCTGAAGACAGTCTTAAAATTGATCGATTACATTACATCAAGAGCCAGTGTGCACAATCAGAAACTGCCATCAATGAGCAAATACATGAGTTATAAAAGGTGATTATGCAGTGATTGCCTGGGAGTATTATAGAACCTTCAGAGAATACTCATTCTTTTTATCTATACAGAGTTGAATTTGGTATATCATTTGGCAATCATTTTAAAAACAAGTACCTGTACCAAAATTATTATACCAGGACATATGGTTATTGAATATACAGACAGCTAACATGTGAATCTGTGTCCTGGCTAGGCATGATTCATGATATTCAATGATTCATAAACCTATATGATGCGTGACAAACATAACAACTCTAACAGCAGTGGGAGATTATACACCCACACAATGTTTCATGCACTCCTAGATGAAAATAGCAACAGATTTATTCACAATGCACAGGGATGATTACATCTTTGGAACTGACTATTTCACCACATTTCTCATTGCTCGGCACCTTAGCAACTTAAAGAAGTGCAACCATCGTTGACATGACAATTGTAATTTTATTTGGTGTCTTGGAATGACTGGTATCTGGCACTGGGCCACAGTTCACCAACAAACCATTTCAAGACGTGTGCTAAGCAAGGAATGACCAATATCATATCTTCACCCCAAATCCATTTTCAAATGGTGCAGCAGGATGTCCTGTCTATATGATCAAATCAATGATCAGCAAATGTCAAGCAAGGAAACAGGTTTTTGTTTTGGATTGCTGCATTTTTGAAGCACCACTGAAGAAGAGGGAATACCATCCTCAGTATAACTTGTGTTCAGAAGCTAAGTGTGAATGACCTTGCCCAGCAACCAACCATGTAACCAATTGAAAATACAGGGCATACATCTTCAAATACAGAAGAGAATGAAAGAGATACATCATGGGCGAGCTGGTAGAGAGCTATCAAATCTGTGCACTGGGCAGAGAGTTTGCGTTAAAAATACAAATGCAAATATTTGGTTACCAGCAAAAGGTTTTGGTATAAGCAACCAACCCAGATCAAACAAAACCATTTGTGCTCATGGTGCTGCTTTATAAATGATCAGAAGCCAGCTTACACCAATGTACAGAACATAATATGCGCCATGAGCACGAGGAAGAAAACTCCAATATTTAATGATGTTGAGTCAAAAGCCAGCAGCAAATCAACCAAGTGGTTAACTTAAAGCAACTAAAGACAGTCAATACCTCTCCAGGCAACTATACTAACATCAGATCAGCACAAGCTGTCAAACCTTCAAACCTTCCAGTGAAGTTTAAATTGTTAATCTTCTAAACACTGTTCCTATCCATTTGTATAATTATCAAATTGATCAACATGGAGCAGAGACTTCTGAAGTTTCACATGAAATAACTCCACAGAGGCTAGTATCCCATCTCCACGTCACCCTTTATATACACATGCATAGCATTTGACACTGGTCCAGCTTCCTCAGAGCCAGCTCTCAGGGTGAACAGAACCTCTGACAATCCTGTTTATATCTGTCAGGCATAGTTCCCTGCTTGGACCAGGTTAACAGTCACAATCAGGGAGCTCATATTCTATGAGGTGCACCTGGTTGACCTTGTTACAATCATTACATGTCTAATACGACTCTTTTGCTGCATATCGGCAGCAACTACAATGGCTTGAATGGTCTGGACCCTGTAGAAAATGTTATCCATTTGGCCAAGGTTTAGCTTTGTTTTGAGGTTTTGCTGTGGGCTGACCTAGAGTCCCTCTGTTTGGAATATATGCAGAGCGAGGCTATGCAATTGCCCTCACTCAAGTGGTGTTCCCCAAGCTCAGTTGGCCTGGCGAGAGTGCCCACTTTCTTTGGAATACCCTCTAACCCATATGCTCCACTTGCTGCATTTTCCAATGATAAAGCCAATTGTGCTTCAGCCGTTAGGTATCTTTGTGTAATTACATCATTAATCCCACATACCAAATGGTCTCTCAGCCTCTCATTAAGGGTTAAACAAAAGTCACGTGCCTCTACCTGTTGCCTTAACTTTGCCAAAAATCCCAACACGCATTCTCCTGGTTCTTGAACTGCCGAGTAAAGCAGATAGCATCTCAGACTTAGAGAAAGCTTGGGATCATAATGTTTCTTAACTAAATCCGTCAACTCTTGAAAAGTTTTAGTATCTGGTGCCTCAGGAAACATTAGGCTCCTAATAATCGAAACAGTTCTGTGTCCATACGCTGTCAGAAGAATTGCTCATTGCTTTTCATCTGACAGAATGTCTTTGCCCAGAAAAAGTAATGCATTCTTTCCACATATTGGGCCCAGTTATCCATGGCAGGGTTGAATGAGTCAAACTTCCCAAATAACGACATGATGCCAGAAATGCTTAGCCCAATTCAAGGACAACTGTTGCAAGCAACTTTTTTCAGGAGTATATTTTACTTCTTTGCCACCAGTGAAATAACTCCAGAGAGGCCGGTATCCCATCACCAATTTACCCTTATGTTTATACACACATAACACCTGGCCTCCTCAGAGTCAGTTCTCTGAGTAAACTGAACCTCTGACACCCCTGTTTGTACCTATTAGCCAGGGCTTCCTGATTTGGGGCTGCTAACCTGGTCCAATCAGGATGTCCTGGCTGACAGGTGTAAACAGGATTGCCAGACATCCAGTTCATTCTGAGAGCTGGCTCGGAGGAAGCTGGATTAGTACTGAGGATTTCAAATGTATAAATAAAGGGTGAATTG
The DNA here is from genome assembly GCF_004010195.1 of Chiloscyllium plagiosum. NCBI lineage: Eukaryota > Metazoa > Chordata > Chondrichthyes > Orectolobiformes > Hemiscylliidae > Chiloscyllium > Chiloscyllium plagiosum. Next base: position 65,250,626 of record NC_057713.1, read on the forward strand.
GTGATGGAATACCAGCCTTTGTGGGGTTATTTCACATACAACTCACTTTTCCTACAGACCCAAATATATGTTCATACACTAAACATTGATGAGGTGATGGCTTATGTTAAAAAGCTGTTCCATTGTTGCATTCACGTGTACAGGACTTACAACAGATAGACACCATAATTCAATTGAGAAATCTACCCTTAATTTCCCATTGCACTATATCACTAAATTAAAAATCGCATAACACTAGGTTATAGTCCAACAGGTTTATTTGGAAGTGCTAGCTTTCGGAGCACTGCTCCTTCATCAGGTAGCTATGGAGCAGAATCATAAGACACAGAATTTATAGCAAAAATCACAGTGTCATGCAACTGAAACAACAAACTGAACCAACCTAGATTGCTGTTAAGTCTTTCATCTTTTCGAACATGTTGCAGGTTTCAGTTCATTAATATGTAAATCCCAGAACTTCTTTCAAGTCACGTTTCCAAGATGACAGAAGGTTTTATAATAAAAGGTGACATCTCAGCTCAGACAATACATTAAAGGTGTAAGGTTAGAGTCTGACTATGGGGTAAAAACAATGACTGCAGATGCTGGAAACCAGATTCTGGATCAGTGGTGCTGGAAGAGCACAGCAATTCAGGCAGCATCCGAGGACAGGCAACTATATCTCACTCTTGAGCCAGACTGGTTCTATTTCCAAATAGAAAATAGAACATCAGAGTCTAAGAAAAATAAACTGACAGTGAAATTCACAACTGACCTTGGAGAAACCTGAGTAGGGGAGCTCACAGCAGGGGAGCAGCTGTGGCTAGTTTTTAAAGTGTAGCCCTAGGTATGTTTTGTAAATCTACAGTAGTGAGTAGAGTGGGTTCTTGTTTGATTTTGTGTTTTTATTGAGATCTGTCTCTTGATTGAACTTTAAAAATATAAAACATAGGTACTAAGTTAGCATGGAGCAGTGTTTTTAGAGCAGTAAGACTGTGCTATTTTCTGAGTCTGTAGATTGTTAAGGTGCAAAGATGCCCTTTAGTAGAGTGATGTGCTCCTCCTGTCAAATGTGGAAGAGTAGGGAGAATTTCAATGTTACTGATGGTTATGCCTGCATGAAGTGTATTTGCTTGCAAATCCTATCGAAATGCATGGATTGGTTGGAGTTAGAGGCATTGAGGAATTTACAGGAGCTAGGGGATGTGATGGATGCTAGTTGCAGGAAAGGAGAAAAATCACAGATAGTCAGGTAGGTGGGATACCTCCAGGAAAGGTTGGACAGGAAGGCAAGTAGTGCACAAGGCCCCTTTGGGTATACCCATCTCAAACAACTATGCTGTTTTGGAAAATGTGATGGACTCTCAGGGGAATGTAGCACCGACAGCCAGATTTCTTATATCGAGACTGATTCTAATGAGAGATAAGTCAGGTTCCAAGCAATCGATTGTGATGGGGACTCTCCTAGTCAGAGGCACTGACAGATGTTTCTGCAGCTGATAGCAACACATCAAAATGGTGTGTTACTTCCTGGTGCCAGGATGAAGATATCTCAGAGAGGGTGCAGAATACTCTCAAAGAGGGGGTGGAACAGGCAGGAAGTCATTGTATGCATTGAAACTAACAACATAGGAAGAGAAACCAATGAAATTCTGCAGAGAAAATATAGGAAGTAAGGCAGTAGTTTAAAAAGGAAGTCCTCGAGGATAGTAATATCTGGATTACTCCCGGTGCTATGAGCTGGTGAGGATAGGAATAGGAAGATAGAGCAGATGAATATGTGGCTGAGGAGCTGGTGCAGGGGAGAAGGATTCACATTTTTGGATCATTGGAATCTCTCCTGGGGTAGAAGTGATTTGTATAGGAAGGTTTCAGACTGGAGGCCTGTGACCAGTGGTGTGTCACAAGGATCTGTGCTGGGCCCACTGCTTTTCATCATTTACATAAATGATTGGAATGTTTGGACATAGGAGGTATAGTTAGTAAGTTTGCAAATGACACCAAAATTGGAGTTGTAGTGGACAGTGAAGAAGGTTACATCTGAGTACAAGGGCATCTTGATCAGATGGGCCAATGGGCTGAGGAGTGGCAAATGGAGTTTAATTTAGATAACTGTGAGGTGCTGCATTTTAGAAAAGCAAATCAGAGCAGAATGTATGCATGTAGTAGTAAAGTCTTGGGGAGTGTTGCTGAACAAAGAGACCTTGGAGTGCAGGTTCATAGTTCCTTGAAAGTAGAGTTGCAAGTAGATAGGATAGTGAAGAAGGCATTTGGTATGCTTACTTTTATTGGACAGAGTATTGAGTACAGGAGTTGGGAAGTCATGTTGCAGCTGTACAGGACATTGGTTAGGCCACTTTTGGAAAATTGCGTGCAATTCTGGTCTCCCTCCTATCCAAAAGATGTTGTGAAATGGGTTCAGAAAAGATTTACAAGGATGTTGTCAGGGTTGGAGGATTTGAGCTTCAGGGAGAGGCTGAATAGGCTAGGGCTGTTTTCGCTGTAGCATCAGAGACTGAGGGGTGACCTTATAGAGGTTTATAAAATTTTGAGGGGCATGGATAGGGTAAATAGACAAGGACTTTTCCCGGGGGTGGGGGAGTCCAGAACTAGAAGGCATAGGTTTAGGGTGACAGAGGAAAAATTTAAAAGGGACTTAAGGGGCAATGCTTTCACGCAGAGGGTGGTACGTGTATGCGATGAGCTACCAGAGGAAGTTGTGGAGGCCAGTACAATTACAACATTTAAAAGGGTTCCTGGTATATAAATAGGAAAGGTTTAGAGGAATATGGACCAAGTGCTGGGAAATTGGATGAGATTAGGTTAGGATATCTGGTCGGCATGGATGAGTTGGACTGAAGGGTCTGTTTCCGTGCAGTACACTTCTATGACAGATTGCACCTGAATTGGAAGGGGACTAATATACTGGCAGGAAGATTTGCTAGAGCTGCTCAGGAGGATTTCTACTAGTAAGGTGGTGGGGTGGGACCCAGGGAGACAGTGGACAAAGAGATCAGTCTGAGACTGGTACAGTTGGGAAAAGGAGCAAGTCAAAAAGTCAGGGCAGGCAGGAACAAAGCAGAGAATGAGGTAGGACAGATTAAACTGCATTTATTTTAATGCAAGAAGCCTAACAGGTAAGGCAGATAAACTCAGGGGATGGTTGAGATCATGAAACTGGGATATTATAGCAATTACAGAGATGTGGCTCAGAGATGGACAGGAATGGTAGCTTAATGTTCCAGGGTATAGATGTTATAGAAGGGATTGAAAGGCGGGCAAGAGAGGAGGGGAACTGGCATTGTTGATGAGGGGTAACATTACAGTTGTACTTAGGGAGGATATTCCTGGGAATATGTCCAGGGACGTTATTTGGGTGGAACTGAGAAATAAGAAAGGGATGATCACCTTATTGTGATTGTACTGGAGACCCACTCCCCCTCCCCAGTTATCTCTCAGTTATCTGTCAAAATAATAGGGTGGTAACGAAAGAGGATTTCAACTTTCACATATAGATTGGGACTGCCATAATGTTGGAAAGGAATTTGTTAAGTGTGTTGAAGAAAATTTTATGATTCAGTATTTGGATGTACATACTCAAAAAAATGTGAAACTTGATCTACTCTTGGGAATTAAGTAAGGGCAGGAGACTGTGTGGGGGAGCACTTTGGGGCCAGTGACCATAATTCTATTAGTTTTAAAATAGTGATGGAAAAGGACAGACTAGATCTAAGTGTTAAAGTTCTAAATTAGAGGAAGGCCAATTTTGATAGTATTAGGCAAGAACTTTCAAAAGTTGTTTTGGGGCAGATGTTCACAGATAAAGGGATGGCTGGAAAATGTGAACCCTTCAAAAATGAGAAAACAAGAATCCAGAGACACTATGAATCTGTTAGGGTGAAAGGCAATGTGGTAGGTGTAGGGAATGTTGGATAACTAGAGAAATTGAGGCTTTGGCCAAGAATAAAAATAAGCATATGTCAGGTATACACAGCAGGGATAGAAGAGAATAAAGACAGTAGCAGTATACTTGAGTAAAATCAGGAGGACAAAAAGAGGACATGAGATAGCTTTGGCAAATAGGGTTAAGGAAACTCCAAAGGATTCTATAAATACATTAAGGACAAAGGAGTAACTATAGAGACAATATGGCCCCCCTTAAAGATCAGCAAGGCCACCTATGTGTGGAGCCACAGGAGGTGGGGGAGATACTAAATAAATATTTTGTACCAGTGTTTACTGTGGATATGGATACAGAAAGATAGGGAATATTGGGAAATAATTAACGACATGTTGAGAAGAGCTGCTATTACAGAGTTAGTGGAGCTGGATGTCTTAAAACAATTAGGTGGATAAATCCCCGGGACCTGATCGGTTCCCTAGATCTCTGTGGGAAGTTAGGGAAGTGATTGCTGGACCCCTTGTTGAAATATTTGGATCATTGATAGCCACATGTAAGGGGCCAGAAGATTTGAAGTGCCACTATTTAAGAAAGGTGATAAGGAGAAGACAAGGATATATAGACCGGTGAGGCTGACATCAGTTGTGGCAATGTTGATGGAGTGCATTCTGAGGGACAGGGTTTGCATGTGATTGGAAAGGCAAGGACTGATTAGGGATAATCAACATGGTTTTGTGCATGTGAAATCATGTCTCACTAACTTGATTGAGTTTTGTGAAGAGGTAATGAAGATGATTGATGATGGCAGTGCGGTGAACGTGATCTATATGGACTTCAGTGAGGCATTCAACAAGGTTCTTCAAGTACATTGGTTGGCAAGGTTAAATCGCATGGAATACATGGAGAACTAGCAATTTAAATACAGAACTGGCTTCATGTGACCAATGGAGTGCCACAAGGATTGGTGCTGGATCCACTGCTTTCTGTCATTTATATAAATGATTTGGATGTGAACATAAATGGTATGGTTAGTAAGTTTGCAGGTGACACCAAAATTGGAGATGGAGTTGACAGCGAAGAAGGTTATGTCAAAGTACAACAGGATCTTGATCAGATGGGACAATGTGCTGAGTAGTGGCAAATGGAGTTTAATTTAGATAAATTTGAAGTGCTGCGTTTGGTAAGACAAATCAGGGAAGGACTTATACACTTAATGGAAAGGTCCTGGGGAGTGTTGCTGAATAAACAGACCGTGGAGTGCAGAATCATAGTTCCTTGAAAGTAGAGTCGCAGATAGACAGGATAGTGAAGAAGGTGTTTGCCTTTATTGTTCAGTGCATTGAGTATAGGAGTTGGAAGGTCATGGTGCGGCTGTGCTTTTGGAATACAGCAGACAATTCTGGTCTCCCTGCTATAGGCAGCATATTGTGAAACTTGAAAGAGTCCAGACAAGATTTTACAGGGATGTTCCCAGATTTGGCAGGGTTGAGCTAAAGAGAGAAGCCAAACTGGGACTATTTAAGCTGGTGCTATAGAGAGAGTTTGAATAGGCTGGGGTTGTTGTTTTCTCTGCAGCGTCAGAGGCTGAAGGGTGATCTTACAGAGGTTTGTCAAATCATGAGAACCGTGAATAGGGTAAATAGACAAGGACTTTTCCCTGGGTTGTGAGTGTCCAAAACTAGAGGGCATAGGTTTAAGGTGAGAGGGGAAAGATTTAAGAAGACCTCAAGGACAATGTTTTCACACAGACGGTGGTGTGTGAATGGAATGAGCTGCCAGCAGAAATGGTGGAGGCTGGTACAATTACTGTATTTAAAAGGCATCTGGATGGGTAAATGAATAGGAAGGGTTTAGAGGGATGTAGGCCAAATGCTTTCAAATGGGATTAGATTTGTTTATTTAGGCATGGCTGAGTTGGACTGAAGGATCTGTTTCCATACTATTCATCTCTATAACTGTATGACTCTGTTAGCAATTGTTTTGCAGATCCAACTGTTTTTCGAGTTTATTTTTTGCATAGAGCTTATTTGATCTGTAATGGCAGTGAAAGGAAATTTTCAATCACCCTGAATACATGCTGAACTTATTTCTACTGTGTAATTCTTTTTTCTCAGAATCTATTCTGTTTCAACAATGTAACAAGCATGTATCCACAAATCTCTGCAACAAGGATAAAAGTTATCATTACAGAACACATTGTTTATTTATCAGCTCTCTTGGTCTAAATATCTTTAAATAAACAGGAAGATTGCCTCATTTTTAAATGTATTAATGGTTAAAACTTTTATACAGATTGTTTTGGGATATATGGAACTTTGGAGGAATCTTCTATCCTCAGTCATTTTTTGTTTGGAGGCAGGGAAGGCATTTAATTGGGTGGGATGGTGGTGAGAGGAAGGCTGCCACCTTCTCCATCCACTCTGATTAAATACTTGGTAGGAAACTTTCCTGCCTACCCCCCGTTGAGGCCCCTAAGTAGGCAAATGGCTGCTGCTAATCATAACTGAACTGCAGGTGGGCTTATCACCATATGGAGAGCATAGAGAGCATAACAAACAAAGCTATATGGGTCACTTGTGGTCTCATGTAGTAGATGTCGGTACCCTCATTCAAAGTTACTCAATACATGGTTGAGAAACTGGCATTAAGGAGGGGGTCCCAGTGAAAATGATACCTCACTATAGCTGCCAATTGTTCTCTAAGCCTTCTCACTAACAAGCCTGACACATAGAAAGCCTCCAACTTTTACTTACCTCTGGCCTGGGTAGCACCTCATTCCTGAGTCTTCATTGGATGTCACTCTGGCAGGAGCTACCACCTTTCTTGTGACATTTTGAGCAAATGAGCTGCTGACCTCTGATTGGCCCGTGATTTCAATGGATGGGATTTCTACCCCTGGCATCCTTTCCTGTGAGACATCTGACAGTGTCGCATTTCCGACGCCCCTCCCCCAAGTCCCTCCTCCCTACCTTTTATCTTAGCCTGCTGGACAAACTTTCCTCATTCCTGAAGAAGGGCTTATGCCCGAAACGTCGATTCTCCTGTTCCCTGGATGCTGCCTGACCTGCTGCGCTTTTCCAGCAACACATTTTCAGATCTGACAGTGTCTCTTCAACAGTCTGATTAGTTCATGACTTAAGGAGGGGGAGGTGTGCTTTCCCCAATGGAGGCAATGTCAGTCTGTTGCTAGCTCTCCATTCATCAGGAGGACATGATCATCCCCACGTTATTCCTGTGATGATTTGACCATAAGGTCATAAGGCCATTGAAGCAGAAATAGGCCATTGAGTTCTGCTTCTACATTTAATAAGATCATGGCCCATTTGATAAGCCTCAATTCTACTTTCCTGTGTTGTCACCTGAAAGGGTGAGTTAAACCCTTTATTCTCTATTAAACCAGATAAGACTCAGGTTCCTTTGTTTAAATATTTACTGATGCATGGGACATGTTCAAAGACAGTTTACAGATCAAATCTTTAACGCAAGATTTTTAAATTCATTTTGTGGGATGTGAGCTTCAAAGGCTGCCCAGCATTTATTGCCTGTCTCGGATTGTCCTTGAGAAGGTGGCGGTGAGCTGCCTTCTTGAACTGCTGCAGTCCACCTGCTGTGGGTTGACCCACAATACTATTAGGGAGGGAATTCCAGCATTTTGACACAGCAACAGTGAAGGAACGGTGATATATTTCCAAGTCAGGATGGTGAGTGGCTTGGAGGAGAACTTGAAGGTGGTGGTATTCCCATATATCTGTTGCTCTTGTCCTTCTGAAAGAAAGTGGTTGAATTGGGCTCTGATATATTTTGGCAGTGGCTGAACCCGAGCCACCACATCTACAATGTCTCCCACCCAGCCTCCTCCTCTAACCAAAGAAAAAAGACTGTGTTGTGTTGATAAGGTAAAGATTTTCTATTTCCTTTTTATCATGTGATTAGTAAAAATGTTTATTTTTCTTTTTTTTCATTTAACTATTGTTTGATATCATAGTCGGATTAAGTTAAGCTTAAGAGTCAAAATGGGAGGAGATGTCAGACCCGTGTTATGTTCCTCTCACTCAATCTGGGAGCTCAGAGACATGGCTGATGTCCCTGCCTCCTTCCCATGCAGGAAGTGTGTCCAGCTGCTGTTCTTGTTCGACTGCATGATGGCTCTGCAGCTGCGGATGGACTCACTTTGTAGCATACATGATGCTGAGAGTTTTGTGCACATTTAGTGAATTGGTCACACCATAGATTAGGATTGCGAAGGGAGAAAGGGAATGGGTGACCAAAAGGCAATGAGAAAGAGCAGGAAGGCAGTGCAGGTGTCCCCTGCTGTCATCTCCCTCAAAAACAGGTAAAATGTTTTGGATACTGTTGAGGAGATGGTTCAAAAGGGGAAGGCAGCAGTAGCCAGGTTCATAATCCCGTGGCTGGTTCTGCTGTGCAGAAGGGTGGGAAAAAGAGTGAAAGGGCTCTCGCCATAGGAGATTCAATTGTAATGGGAGTAGATAGGTGGTTCTGTGGTCAAAAAATGAGACTCCCGAAAGTTATGTTACCTCCCAAGTCAGGGATGTCTCAAACCGGCTGCAGAACATTCTCAAGTGGGAGGGTAAACAGCCAGTTGTTGTGGTGCATATAGGCACCAATGATATAGGTAAAAAATGGGATGAGGTCCTACAAGCAGAATTTAGGGAGCTAGGAGCCAAGTTAAAAAGTAGGACCTCAGAGGAAGTAATCTCAGGATTGCCACCAGTGCCACGAGCTATTCAGAATAGAAATGAAAGAATAGGCAGGATGAATGAGTGTCTTGAGAGGTGGTGTAGGAGAGAGGGGTTCAGATTTTTGGGACATTGGGACTGGTTCTGAGGGAGGTGAAACTATTACAAATTGGATGGTCTACACCTGGGCAGGACTGGAACCAATGTCCTGGAGGTGCTTTTGCTAATGCTGTTGGGGACAGTTTAAACTAATGTGGCAGCAGGATAAGAACCAAATGAGGAGGTTAGTGAATAGTAAGGAGGTAGTAACTAAAGCCTGTGAGGAACTAGATAATGAAGTCAGCGTGACTAAGGGGAGGAGTCAGCAGGGAGTAGATGATGAAGGCAAAGGGACAGATGGTCTGAGGTGCATTTGTTTTAATGCAATAAGTGTAATAGGTAAGGCAGATGAACTTAGGGCTTGGATTAGTACCTGGGAGTATGATGTTATTGCTATTACTGAGACTTGGTTGAGGGAAGGGCAAGATTGGCAACTAAATATCCCAGGGTATAGGTGCTTCAGATGGGATAGAGAGGGAGGTAAAAGGGGTAGAGGTGTTGCATTGCAGATGAACTTAGGGCTTGGATTAGTACCTGGGAGTATGATGTTATTGCTATTACTGAGACTTGGTTGAGGGAAGGGCAAGATTGGCAACTAAATATTCCAGGGTATAGGTGCTTCAGATGGGATAGAGAGGGAGGTAAAAAGGGTAGAGGTGTTGCATTACTGGTCAGACAGGATATCACAGCTGTGCTGAAGGAGGGCACTATGGAAGACTCAAGCAGTGAGGCAATATGGACAGAGCTCAGAAATAGGAGGGGTGTGGTAACAATGTTGGTGCCTGCTGTGCTGTTCCAGCAATAAAGTTTCAACTATGGAAGACTCAAGCAGTGAGGCAATATGGACAGAGCTCAGAAATAGGAGGGGTGTGGTAACAATGTTGGTGCTATACTACAGGCCTCCCAACAGCGAGCATGAGATGTAAATAGTTTATGGAAAGATATAAGAGCAACAGAGTGGTGGTGATAGGAGATTTTAATTTTCTCAATATTGACTGGGATTCACTTAGTGTTAGAGGTCTGGATAGAGCACAATTTGTAAGGAGCATCCAGGAGGGTTTTATAGAGCAGTACGTAAGTAGTCCAACTCAGAAAAGGACCATACTAGACCTGATGTTGTGGAATGAGTCTGGCCAGGTGGTTGAAGTTTCAGTAGTAGATTTCTTTGGAAATAGTGATCACGATTCTGTAAGTTTTAGAATATTCATGGACAAAGATGAGAGTGGTCTTAAGGGAAGAGTGCTGAATTGGGGAAAGGGCAACTATAGCAAAATTTGGCAGGAACTGGGGAATGTGGATTGGGATCAGTTGTTTGAAGGTAAATCCACATTTGCTATGTGGGAGGTTTATAAAGACAGGTTGATTAGACATGACCCTGTGAAAATGAGGGATAGAAATGGCAAGGTTAGGGAACCATGGATGACAAGTGAAATTGTGAGACTAACTAAGAGGAAAAAGGAAGAAAACATAAGGCCTCGGCGACTGAAAACAGACAAAGCTTTGGAAGAATATCGGGAATGTTGGACAAATCTGAAACAAGGAATTAAGATGGCTAAAAGGGGTCATGAAATATCTTTAGCAAACAGGGTTAAGGAAAATCCGAAAAAGTTTTATTATATAATGAGCAAGAGAGTAACTAGAGAAAGGATTGGCCTACTCAAAGACAAAGGAGGAAAGTAAAGCATGGAGTCAGAGAAAATGATTGAGATTCTTTCTTTATGTCGGTATTCACCGAGGAGAGGGACATGACGGATGTTGACATTAGGGATAGATGTTTGATTACTCTAGGTCAAGTTGGCATAAAGAGAGTGGAGGTGTTGGGTACTCTAAAAGGCATTAAGATGAACAAGTCCCCAGGCCAGGATGGGATCTATCCCATGTTACTGAGGGAAGCGAGTGAGGAAATAACTGCGACCTTAACAGATATTGTGCAGCATCCTTGAACGAGGGCGAGGTCCCAGACGACTGGAGAATTGCTAATGTTGCTCTCTTATTTAAGAAAGGTAGCAGGGATGATTCAGGTAATTATAGATCGGTGAACCTGACATCAGAGGCAGGGGAGCTGCTGGAGAAGATACTGAGGGATAGGATCTATTCCTATTTGGAAGAAATTGGGCTTCTCAGTAATAGGCAGCATGGTTATGCAGGGAAGGTCATGTCTTACCAACTTAATAGAATTATTTGAGGAAGTGACAAAGTTGATTGATGAGGGAAGGGCTGAAGATGTTATATACATGGACTTCAATAAGATGTTTGATAACGTTCTCCATGGTAGGCTGATGGAGAAAGTGAAGTCGCTTGGAGTCCAGGGTATGCTAGCTAGATGGATAGAGAACTAGCTGGGTGGCAGGAGACAGACAGTAGTGGTGGACAGGAGTTTCTCAAAATGGAGAATAGTGACCAGTGGTGTCCCACAGGGATCTGTGTTGGGACCATTGTTGTTTGTGATATACATAATTGATCTGGAGGAAGGCATAGATGGTCTGATTAGCAAGTTTGCAGATGATGCTATGATTGGTGAAGTAGCAAATAGTGAAGGGGACTGTCCACGATTGCAGCAGAATACAGATAGATTAGAGAGTTCGGCAGATCCAATTCAAGAGTAAACTATATGGTAAATGGAACCGCCCTGGGGATAATAAATGTACAGGGAGATTTAGGTGTTCAGGTCCATTATTCCCTGAAGGTGGCAACGCAGGTCAATCGAGTGGCATGCTTTCCTTCATCAGACGGGGTATTGAGTACAGCAGTTGTCAGCTCATGTTACAGTTGTATAGGACTTTAGTTCAGCCACATTGGAATACTGCATACAGTTCTGGTCGCCACATTACCAAAGGATGTGGATGCTTTGGAGAGTGTGCAGAGGAGGTTCACCAGGATGTTGACTGGTATAAATAATGCTAACTATGAAGAGAGGTTGAGTAGATTAGGATTATTTTCATTAGAAAGATGGAGGTTAGGAGGGGGGGAAACCTGATTAAAGTCTACAAAATCATGAGAAGTGTAGACATGGTAGATAGCAAGAAGCTTTTCCCAGAGTCGGGGACTCAATTACTAGGGCTCATGAGTTTAAGGTGAGACAGAAAAGGTTTAATGGAGATATGCTTGGAAAGTTCTTTACACAGAGGGTGTTTGGTGCTTGGAAGGCATTGCCAGCAGAGATGGTAGAGGCGGGCACAATAGCATCATTTAAGATATAGCTAGACAGATACATGAATAGGCAGGGAGCAGAGAGATACAGATTCTTGGAAAATATGCAACTGGTTTAGATAGAGGATCTGGATCAGTGCAGGCTTGATGGGCTGAAGGGCCTGTTCCTGGGCTGTAGTTTTCTTTGTTCTTTGTTTATTTTTTGGTCATGAGTTTGGAAGGTGCTGACTAAGGATCTTTGGTGAATTTCTACAGGGCATCTTGTAGATAGTACAAACTGCTGCTACTGAACATCGGTGGTAGAGGGAGTGCATGCTTTGTGGATGTAGTGTCAATCAAGCTGGCTGTTTTGTTTTGGATGGTGTGAAGCTTCTTGAGTGTTGTTGGGGCCGCGCTCATCCAGGCAAATGGGGAGTGTTCCATCACACTCCCGACTTATGCCTTGTAGATGGTAGACAGGCTTTAGGGAGTCAGGATGTGTGCTACTTGCTGCAATACTCCCAGCCTCTGACTTGTTCTTGTACCATTGTGTTTATGTGGTGAGTCCAGTTGAGTTCCTGGTCAATCATAACTCCTAGGATGTTGACAGTCAGGTATTCAGTGATGGTAACACTGTTGAGTGTCAAGGGGTGGTGGTTAGATTGTCTCTTATTGGTGATGGTCGTTATCTCCCAGTGTTAGCCCTCTATTTCATTGAAGTAGAAGTCAACAGTCCATTTACCTTTTCTATTTGCCTGCTGAACTTGGATGTGAACCTCTTGTGATTCATTCATAAGGAGTTTTAAGGTGAAAGAAGAGAGATTTAAAAAAGACACAGGGGCAAATCTTTTACAGAGAGGGTGGTTCGCAGGTGAAATGAACTTCCTGAGGAAGTGATCGATATGTGCACAATTATGATGTTTAAAAGACATTTGGATTAGGAAGTGTTTGAATTGATATGGGCCAGGAGCAGGCATGTGAGACTAGCTAATTTGGGATTATGTTCTGCACGAACTGGTTGGACAGAAAAGGCTGTTTCCTTGTTGTATGACTCTATGACATTGAAATCTGTCTCTATTGCAATTTTCTACAGTCTTTCCTCATTTAAATAATATTCAGCTCCTCTATTTTCCTGCCAAAATACACTACCTGGTATTTTTGCACATTATATTCCAACTTCCAAGTTTTTGTCCATTCACTCAACCTACCTATATCTCTCTGCAGACTCTTGATGTCCACCAATTTTTATGCCATCCTCAAACGAGGTGAAATGCATTCACTTCCTTCATCCAAGTCATTAATATATATTGTCAATAATTGCAGACCCAGCACTGATCCCTGTGTCACACCACTAGTTACAGATCATTCCTGAAAATGCCCCTTTGTCCAAACTATGTCTTTTATTCATTGACCAATCCTCTATCTATGCTGATACACTATTGGCTATTACCTTGTTAAATAGCTTTATGTGATGCCTTATCAAAAACCTTTTGGAAATTGAAGTATATTAAAGTTACTGCTGCCCTTTTATCTATCCTACTTGTTACTACCTCAAAGAGCTGCAACAAATTGGTCAAGTACAACTTCTCCTGCATGAAGCCATGTTGATTCTGCTTAATTATGTTATGTGTTTCTAATACTCTGCTATTGCATGCTTTATAATGAACTGTTAATATTTACCCAAGGATTGATGTTAAGCAAACTGGCCTATAACTACCAGTTTATGTGTCTCCTTCCCTTTTTGATATAGCTCTAATGAACGCCCTAAACCACACACACACACAAACACACACACAAGCACACACACAAATGGATGGAGGAAAAGACTGAGCAGTTCAGTGGTCCCTGAGGTGATTCTTATGATTTTTGTGCTGGTCAGAATGCTGCTTCTTAGTAAACCTTCTCTGGATGTTTCCACTGGTTTAAACAAGACACAAAGTTGTTCATTCACTTATAAAAGAATTTCAGTCTTATCAATTCAAAGTCACAGCTTACAGAAAATGTTGAAGAAAAGACAAATTGATTCCCTTCAGGCTTAAAGTGGCTTTTTACAGCAGAGAATGAAGAAAACTCCTGTTTTTTAAAAAGTATTCCTGTCCATGATATGGACATTACTGACAAGGCCAACATTTGTTGCCCATCCCTTGATGCTCTTGAACCGAGTGTCTCATTAAATTATTTAAGAGGCCAATTAAGAATCACCCACATTGTTGTGAGTACAGAGTATCATGTAAGCCAGATCAGGTACGGAGAGCAAATTTCCCTCCTTAAAGGAAATCAGTGTTGAGCAGATGCTGATGCTCACATGGTAAAAAAGACACGGGGCAAATCTTTTACAGAGAGGGTGGTTCGCAGGTGAAATGAACTTCCTGAGGAAGTGATCGATATGTGCACAATTATGATGTTTAAAAGACATTTGAATTAGGAAATGTTTGAATTGATATGGGCCAGGAGCAGGCATGTGAGACTAGCTAATTTGGGATTATGTTCTGCATGAACTGGTTGGACAGAAAAGGCTGTTTCCTCGTTGTATGACTCTGTCTCTATTGCAATTTTCTACAGTCTTTCCTCATTTAAATAATATTCAGCTCCTCTATTTTCCTGCCATTTTTGCACATTACATTCCATCTTCCAAGTTTTTGTCCATTCACTCAACCTACCTATATCTCTCTGCAGACTCTTGATGTCCACCAATTTTTATGCCATCCTCAAACGAGGTGACAATGCATTCACTTCCTTCATCCAAGTCATTAATATATATTGTCAATAATTGCAGACCCAGCACTGATCCCTGTGTCACACCACTAGTTACAGATCATTCCTGAAAATGCCCCTTTGTCCAAACTATGTCTTTTATTCATTGACCAATCCTCTATCTATGCTGATACACTATTGGCTAATACCTTGTTAAATAGCTTTATGTTGATGCCTTATCAAAAACCTTTTGGAAATTGAAGTATATTAAAGTTATTGCTGCCCTTTTATCTATCCTACTTGTTACTACCTCAAAGAACTGCAACAAATTGGTCAAGTACAACTTCTCCTGCATGAAGCCATGTTGATTCTGTTTAATTATGTTATGCGTTTCTAATACTCTGTTATTGCATGCTTTATAATGAACTGTTAATATTTACCCAAGGATTGATGTTAAGCAAACTGGCCTATAATTACCAGTTTATGTGTCTCCTTCCCTTTTTGATATAGCTCTAATGAACACCCTAAACCACACACACACACACAAACACACACACACACACACACAAATGGATGGAGGAAAAGACTGAGCAGTTCAGTGATCCCTGAGGTGATTCTTATGATTTTTGTGCTGGTCAGAATGCTGCTTCTTAGTAAACCTTCTCTGGATGTTTCCACTGGTTTAAACAAGACACAAAGTTGCTCATTCACTTATAAAAGAGTTTCAGTCTTATCAATTCAAAGTCACAGCTTACAGAAAATGTTGAAGAAAAGACAAATTGATTCCCTTCAGGCTTAAAGTGGCTTTTTACAGCAGAGAATGAAGAAAACTCCTGTTTTTTAAAAAGTATTCCTGTCCATGATATGGACATTACTGACAAGGCCAACATTTGTTGCCCATCTCTTGATGCTCTTGAACCGAGTGTCTCATTAAATTATTTCAGAGGCCAATTAAGAATCACCCACATTGTTGTGAGTACAGAGTATCATGTAAGCCAGATCAGGTACGGAGAGCAAATTTCCCTCCTTAAAGGAAATCAGTGTTGAGCAGATGCTGATGCTCACATGGTGTTTACAACAATTGGCAAGGGTTACAGATCACCATGAAGTCAGCTTTTAATTTCAAAGTTTAAACTTGCAGAAATCTTGATTTCTCTCCATCTAATTCCTAACCTCAAGCTGTTCATCTACTTAAAAACCAATACCAAAATTTTTGGCCAGCCGAAGCCTGTTGTCATTGATAATTTGTCACAAACCAATCGGCTTCTTGTTGCAACCAAACCTCGATCTGTATAGAATCCATCAACTCCAGTTCATCTGCAATCACATTTTAACCACTGCTGTAATAAACAACTCTGCAAACAATCCTTGCAGTGAGTGTTAAATTAGTTTTTTTTCAAAACCTATAGCAATCCTTGGTTTTTAAATCAGTTATTTTCTCATTTCAGTCCACAAAAATGAAAATAAGTGATCTTTTCATTTTGAACATTTCCCAAATATAGAAATTGTGGAATATTGCTACCAATGCATTAGTTGTCTCTGTAGCTAGTTCCTTTAAAATTCTAACATGATATCCATCTGTTCATGGAACCTATCTGCTTTGAGCCCCATTAATTTCCCTCAGACTTTTCCTTCTCCCGGCATTTATTGCATTTATTTCCAAACACATTTCCCTTTTTCCTCTTGATTACTGAGTTTTGTTGAAATGTTAGTTGTGTCATCTACTGAGAGCTCTGAAACAAATTATTTATACAAGTCCTCTACCATTTCCTGGTAGCCCATTATTATTTCCTCAGACTTGTTCTTTAAATGACCTATGCATACTTTGGCCTGTCTTTTCCTTTTTATACTGTTATTTATGTTCTTTATGAAGCTCTTATGGTCTGATCTATACTATTTGCTAGATTGCACTCATAATTTATTTCCTTCCTCTTTACTATATGTTTAGTTATCTTTTGACGGCTTTTAAAACTTCCCAGTCATTTGATTTACCTTTTTTTGCCACATTGTATGTTTTTTCCTTTTAATTCTATGCTATCCTTAACTTTCTTGGTTAATCATGGTTGCTTTATTTGCTTGCTAGAGTCCTTCTCCCTCACTGATATACCTTTACCACAAGTCATGAATTATTTTCTGAAATGTCTGCCATAGTTTCTCAACTGTCTTTAATAAATTCTTTTTTTCAGTCCAGTCTAGTCAACTCTACCCACATCCATCTAATTAACCTATTTAAGTACAACAAACTTGTTTCTAACCCCAGTTGCACAAATTGAATAATTCTCAAATTTTATCATGTTATGGTTACAGTTTCCCAGGGGATGTTTTATTCTGAGATCATCTATTAGACATGCCTCATTAGACATTAGCAGAGTCAAAATTACCTGATCTATGGTTTGATCCACACCACAGTATTCCAGGAATCTGTATGAAATATATTCCATAAATTCTTCCTCATGGTTATCTTTGCCAACTTGATTTTCCCAAAATCATGACTCATGATTAGTGTACTGTCTTTTTTTAAATGCCCTCCTTAACTACTGATTTATTCTGTGTCCTATAAAACATCCACTATTAGGTACCTGTAGGTTACTCCCACCAGTGTTTTCTTCCCCCATTAATTAATCCTGGCCTCTACACATGGGATTTCCTATTGTACTGTTTTGTATTATTTTAAGTGAGTCTAAAGTCTATGTTTTGTTTTGTTGTTACTCCAGTACAGTATTAGTATCTTTAATCAGAGAAGAGCTTGTTTTTTTTTCCCTAACTTGTCTGAGTATGATTAACAATAATGTGTCCTGATGGAAAATGTGAATCATTTGGTCATTCCTTTTATGTACAAAACAGTCAAATACTTTAGGTTTGTTAGCAACTCTAAGGAATAGTCCTTGGCTCAAAACTAAATCAGTGATAGCAACAGAACAACAGAATTCTAATTCTGATTAAGCTGTCAAGTGACCTTTCACAGGAAAACCCTCATTATCAGAAAATTATCTTTATACATATTTATGAGAAGATTTGGAGAGAAATTAATTTATTTCACATTGTGGTTCACAGTAAGAGGTGTTTCAGACTTCATACTTTCCAAAGCCAGAGTAAGATTCATTATCATTTTCATTTACTTGACTTCTTATAATTCTTGTTAGATGGCCCTTACTGAAGGTTTGGCCCTGTACTTTTAGGCTATTTCCATTAGCATAATTTTAATTCTCTACTCTTTCATTCACATGCACATGGGGTGTCCCTCAACAAGATCAATGAAAATGGCAAGATTATACTTCCTGTAATTTGTCATTCATGTCTGTGTCATCAGCATTTTTCAGACCCCTCTACTGCATCTGATATGCGACACTGCTGCTTTAACATCCAACAGCTAGATCCAATAATTCTTGATATCATCAGAGAAGAAGATCACAGAACCATTATCTAAAAGATCCTCCACTTCAATCTGGTGAGTCTTGAGTTAGTCATTTTATGGGCCTGATAAGCATTTTTTTGAGCTGTGTTGCAATCAGCATTGAAAAAAGCACTGCATGTTGACGATCCCTTATTGCCCTTGAACTGACATCCTTGCTAAACCATTCAGAGGGCAGTTCTGCTGTGTAACTGGAGTCAAAGTTAGACCAGACAGGTAAATGTGTCAGATTTCATTCCTTTAATTACGTTTAGAGACACCCACTGCCTGATTGAAAAACCCTTGGTGGGAAGGGGTTGCCCACAGAAATTCATCCCATTGACCTTGCTGCCAATCATTGTTCCACCCTCACCATGCCCCTAGAACACTGACTAAGCAAACTCTGGATTGGGTTGTTTTTCTTTAGATGCCATTCCAGCAACAGCCAATGTAACTCAATAACACGGCTGAGTAGGTGGGTTATTTTTACAACAATTCATGATAGCTTCCTGGTCACCTGCAACTTTAGACTAACGTGCCTTAATTGGTTCTTTAAGGTCTAATCAAAACGAATACAAGAAGATGTGAATTTTGATATAAAACAAACTTATTAGCTTAATCTACTTTAGATATATGCAAGCTAATGATTGAATCTGTTAGTTTAAACTACTTAGACGTATTGAACAAGTAAGTCTCACATCCTTCTGTCCTTTGGGAACCCATCAGCAACAGCTTGCATTTGATGCTCAAATTCGATTTCCATGGCATCATTCATGAACCTGGTCCAAGAATGAAGGCCTTTAAACTATGAAAAGTCCCCAATATTAATAGTGCATGATCATATTTTTGTTGTTGTGTATATTGGGTAACTTAGGTAATTTATATAACTCATTACTATGAATGATGATGTATGTAATTTCAAATGGGTATGTTTGGAGAAATTCAATTGATACCTTATTTTACTGGCTGGCTTGCTGAAGACATATGACCTGTTTTGCTGCTGCAAGTGTCTTTGAGAGCTATCTGTCACAACTATTAAATACATTACTTGGATCAGATATAAAAGTTTGAAGCCTCTTTCAGAGCTTCTGAAGTGTAAGTGAGTAAGGTAAGTGAGGGGGTAGAGTGTCAGAGGTGGGGAATAGGATATTACATGGGTGAAGCAATAAATGAGCCAGGTGAATAATGGGTTGGAATATCAGATAGATGAGATATTGGGGTTGCAGTTTGTTAAAAGAGTGTCAGGTAGGCAGTGGTGTAGGGTGCTAGATGGGTGAAGGGATTGCATGATAGGTGGGTGAGGAGTTAATGTGACATTTAAATGGGTGAGTGTTGAGGGTAGGTAAGGTGGTTTAGTGTCAAGTCAAGTCAGGGGATTCCGTCTATGAGGAATTGGAGATATTTGATTGTTGGATGAATGAGATTGGGTTCAAGTTCAAATTCATTGGTGTCAGAATGATTACTTTAATTATTATTCAAAAATTACAGCAAGTTTTGAATCTTCTGACCTTTCCTGTGTAACTAGTAAACTAAGCCAGTTAGAACCTTCCTCAGAATTGCAGACATTTTCTGTGAGTCTCCAGGTGCTAGGAATTGTTGATCTGAAGTTTGAACATCCCAGGCAATTCCCAGGGCATAAGTTATATAGGGATTTCCACATGGATCCGCATGCAACCTCAGTCTGCACTGTTGCAATTATTTTCTCCCCATCCAGTAATCTGGCCCTTGAAGATAATGCTGGACTGACATTAAGAGTTAAATGACAATCATTACAGGCAGTCCTGATTTTTGAACATCCAACTTATTATGCCTGTACTTATGAAGAAGAGAACAATATAGAGCAATTTTAATATTAATTTTAAAGACCCGACATCCAATCATTTCCTTGTACTTACAAACAGCTCTTTTATATTACAGATTCAGAAAATCATAGAATCATAGATCCAACTTGTCCATGCCAACCAGTTTCCCACACTGAACCAGTACCACCTGCTTGCATTTGGCCCATATCCCTCTAAATCTTTTCTATTCATGCCCCTATCCAAATGTCTTTTAAATGTTGTAATGGACCAGCATCTACCATTTCCTCTGGCAGTTCATTCCACACACAAATCACCCTCTTGAGTGAAAAGGTTGCCTCTCAGGTGTCTTGTAAATTTTTGTCCTCTGATCTTAAAAATATGTCCCCTAATTTGTCACCCACCTTTGCTATTCACACTATCTATGTCCTTCATGATATTATAAACCTCTATAAGGCCACCTCTCAAACTCCTATGCTCACAGTGAAAAAAAGTCCCAGCTTATCTACCCTCTGCCTGTAAGTCCAAACCCAGCAACATTCTGGGAAGTCTTTTCTGAACCCTCTCCAATTTAATAATAGCCTTTGTTATAAAGGTGTGGGGTACTGTACCTTTAAGAGAGTTGAAAATCTGGCATGGACTTAGAGAAGCACACAGAGTACTCAAAAATTTAAAATGTAACATTTTTAATATCTAGCATGGGGTGAATCTTTTCTGCGATGTTGGTTTACATTGGCAGAGGGGTTTACTTTGTGTTGTAACAATGTGGGGGCTCATTGCTAGGATTTAACAGTGTGGAGGCTCATCGCCAGGTTTTGATCAGTTTGGGTGTCAGATTCATGATTTGAACAAGTTTAGACAGATTTGAATAGATTTGGGGTAGGAAAAAGCCCAGTAGATTTAAACGTTTGCAGGTTCGTGTCCTAGATCTATAAATAAAATGTAGGTGAGACTATTTGTTTAATTTTGGTGACTTGTGGTTGACTAAATTAAAAGTGAGAGAAATAGCTTTTAAAATTGCTAAAGAGGTTCTGGGATTTGAAGATGATTCTCAAATTTGCCAAGAAGGTTTAGAAGGAAAGAAAAAGGCCATACTTTTAGAATTAGCAAATAAGTTAGATTTGGGTTTATGCAAGGACAAAAGTAAAGCTTAAATTGTAAGGGAGTTACTCAAACATTTAGATGTGTCAGAGAAACAGACAAGTATCTCAAATATACACAAATATACACAAATATCTCAAAGTTCTGCCACATTTCGATAAGAAAGACGTTGAACCCTTCTTTATTTCATTTGAAAAATTGGCTACGCAGATGGAGTGGTCTGAGGATTTACAGTCAATGCTAGTTCAGATTAAACCGGTAGACAGAGCTGGTGAGGTATTTGCCACTCCGTCAGATGAGGGGGTCAAGAGATGATGAAGAGATCAAACAGGCTATTTGAAGTGGTTATGAATTGGTACCAGAAGCATATAGACATCAGTTCAAAAACATAAAGGAAGGAACCAGGTCAGACTTATGTTGAGTACAAAAGAAATTAACATAGTTATTTCGATCGATGGGTGTGTGCTTTAAAGATAGAAATGACTTTTGAGGCACTAAGAGAGGGGCGGCATGGTGGCTCAGTGGTTACCATTGCTGCTTCACAGCTCCAGGGACCTGGGTTTGATTCCATCCTCGGATGACTGTCTGTGTGGAGTTTGCACATTCTCCCCATGTTTGCGTGAGTTTCCTCCGGGTGCTCTGATTTCCTCCCACAGTCCAAAGATGCGCAGGTTAGGTGAATTGACCATACTTAAACTACCCATAGGGATGTGTTGGTTCAGTGCATTAGTCAGGGCAAATATAGGATAGGGGAATGGGTCTGGTAGTTTACTCTTTGGAGGGTCGGTGTGGACTTGTAGGCCGAAGGACCTATTTCCACACTGTAGAAATTCTAATTCTATTCTGCTGGAGGAGTTTAAAAACTCACTTCCAGTGATGGTAAGAATTCATGTGGAGGAACAGAAAGTTCAGGAAGTGAGAAGGGCAGCAGAATTAGCAGATGAATTCATGTTGGTACATAAGACAAGCTTCCAGCCAGACTTTTGTCCCGTGAGGGATAGATGTTTGGAGAAGTGGAGATCCTACACTACAAAACCAAGAGTAGAGAACACTGGTAAACAAAACCCAAGGCGATGTACAGCAGGTGAAAGACCTCAGGTGTTTTCACTGTAATGGAGTGGGACACAGAAAATTACAGTGCTGGTGGTTTTAAAAAGGCACTGAGAAAATGTGTTTCCATTGCCAGAAGGTAGGACACATCATGTTACAGTGCTGATTGTTAAAGTAAGGCACTGTGGGAAAAGATGTGGGAAAAGAAGCTAAGCCAGTTGCGTAAGTAAAGGTAGTAACGGAGACCCAAAAAGAGACGAGGAGCTGCAGGAGAGTGCACAGTCTAGGCAGGAACTGGGTACGGAGTTAGTACCTGATCCAGATTTAGGTTTGCTCACTGATCTGGAAGGTTCATTTTCATTCATTTCATCACCATATTATGTAACATCATCAGTGAGCATCTGGATGAAGCACTTCCTTGGGTTGGTGATGTCGTTGTATGTGGTGACATCGTTTCCTGTTCTTTTTCTTAGGGGGTGGTAAATGGGATCCAAATCAATGTGTGTGTTGATAGAGTTTCGGTTGGAATACCATGCTTCTGGAAATTCTTGTGCATGTCTCTGTTTGGCTTGTCCTAGGGTTCATGTAGCCTGGTGGCTAGTTTTCTCCCAGTTTGCCACCCCCTGAGAAAACGAACTGGAAATGACATCACCATAGGAAATGACATCACCACAGAAAATGACATCACCAACCCAAGGAAATCCAAACATATAAATAGAAAGCAGGAATCACCAGCAGTGCTTCTTCCAGAGGCTCACTGATGATGTTATCTAGTATGGTGATGAAATGTCTGAAAATTAACCTTCTAGCTCAGTGAGCAAGCCTACACCCAGAACCTCATTCTGAGCTACAAATCTTCTCAAAACTTGTTAGTACCTGATCTCTATAAATAATTTGCTTCTGTTGGTAAAGTTTACTCAGAATAAACAGGGGGAGAAGGGCAAGAAGTTATAATTTTGAGAGATATAGGATCTAACCAGTTGATGAGAAGAGATGAGCAACATGCACTCTTTCTGATCTGTTACCTGAGAGTGTGGTAATTTATGGGATAGATGGACAGAAATTTAACGTTCCCCTATGTAAAATCTCATTGGAATGGCAACTCAAGACCATGGAAGTAATAGTGGGGGTGGTTGACAGAGTGTCAGTTCTAGGAATTCAGTTTGTTCTTGGGAATAACTTGTCAGGGTCCAAGGTGAGAGTGACATCCCTTGTTGTGGAGAAGCCCAAGGAAGACCAAGGAACTGAGGAATTAAAACAGAAATATCCTGGTGTTTTCCCAGACTGTGTAGTCACCAGATCCCACTATCATAAATCACAGCACGAAGCAAAAAACTAAAGAGAAAGATGAAGGAGTTGAGGTTCAGTTAGCAGACACCCTGTTTGATGTAAAGGTACAGAAAAACCTGAAAAGGCAGAGGGTAAGACAGAAGTGTTTAGTTCTGAAAGGCCAAGGGACTTGCAATAGCAAGACAAGAAATTATAAGATATATATGTGGATGAGTACTCCGAAAGATAGAATCCTAGGATGGAGATGGAGACCACGGCAGGTTAGTGTAGAGGAGAAATGGGCTGATGTACACCAGATTGTGTTGCCGGTAGCATACAGAGAGGAGGTGTTACGAGTAGCATGTGAACTACCCGTAGGAGGCCACCTGGGGTATGAAAGACTCAGGCTAAGGTACAAAAACATGTTTATTGGCCTGGAATGCCAATCGTCATAGCTCCCAAACCAGATGGGACTCAGTGATTCTGTGTGTATTACCATTACAAAATTGGACTCATATCCATTACTGAGATTGGTGTACTGTATCGAAAAAGTCAAACAAGCCAGTTATATTACCAAGTTGGACTTAATGTGTAGTTACTAGCGGGTGCCTTTATCAGAAATGGCAAAAGAAATTTCTGCGTTTGTAACCCCAAATGGTCTATATCAAGTTAAAGGAATGAAGAACACGCCCACCACATTCCAAAGACTCATGAACAGAGTTGTGGTGGGGTTAACAAACTGTGCAGTCTATTTGGATGATGTAGTGATCTTTGGTAAGTGCTGGAAAGATCACATGAACTTTGAACGACTACGAGAATCAAAACTGGTAATATATTTAAACAAACCTGAATTCACAAAAGCAGAGGTGATGTTCTTGGGACATAACATCGGTCATGAAAGATTGACCCCATGGAATGCCACGGCAAAGGCCATCGAGGAATTTCCACGACCAACCTCAAAGAAAGAGGTGTTTCGATTCTTAGGACTCAATGGATTCTATCGGACATTTGTTCCAAACATCAGCAGTGTAGTGCCACCGTTAACTGATTTGCTGAAGCATAACACAAAGTTTTGTTGGACAGAACAATGCCAGGAGGCATTCGACCATTTGAAAGCCATATTAACCACCAAGCCAGTTTTAGCTACACCAAACTTTTCAAAACCTTTTTAAAGTTGCCATCGATGCTAGTGATATAGGAGTTGGAACTGTACTGCAATAGGATGATGAGGATGGGGTTACTTTTTGACAAAACTCCACATCCACCAGAGGAAATACTCCACGATTGAAAAAGAACTATTGAGTTTGATACTAGCCTTAATGTGTATGTCACAAACAATATGTTGGGAGACGATTGTGTATACGGATCACAAACCGGTCACATTCTTAGAATGCTTTAAAAACAAAATTATGACACTATTTCATTGGAGTCTTATTTTGCAGACTTTTAGTTTAAAAATTGTACATGTTGTGGGTCGTAAGAATGTAGTCTGATGTGTTATCACAAATTTAATTGATAAAGTATAGATAAGATACATCTGACCAATGTTTTATATATATTTATATATGCAAGAAGTTAAGGTGAACTTAGATTAAAGCTATCTGTACGTTATGGTAATGTGTTTAAAGAATAGAAAACAAATGAAGCCATCTTTACATTATGATGGTTCATTTTTTCTTAAGTGATGGTGTTATAAGGATGGTGGGGTAGTCTACCATTAAGTGTTGAAAAGCTAGGAAGGACTTAGAGAAGCACACAGAGTACTAGTAAATTTAAAATATAACCTTTGGTCTAACAGCTAGCAGTACCTGGGTTGCTATGATTCAAAAGCAAATTCAAAGTCAACCAATCAGTTTAAATTATGCCTCAAGATACCAGACTCCAATCAAGTTTGAATTTGGTATTTTGACACTATTAAAACCAATGAAACAATCCGTTGTTTTGGGTTATAAATATCAGACATTTTGAACAGTTACCCAGAGCAGCAAAGAGCAGCAAAGAGAACTGCCAAAAGACCAACCAGTGTAGTCTGCTAGTAAGAACTCTCTGAGAGGTACCTGTCTAGCGAAGGAGTTTGCACTGAAAAAATATCAACACCGAACTGGAGAGAAAATCTACAGAGGAAGATATGAAGAGAAGATTCAACAGCTGGCTGGTTTTGACATTTGATTTTTTCATAAATCTTAATCGAGGGTTTTATCAGGCTAGTATTGTAGAGGGGGAGGTAAAGGATAGGTTTAGAGAAAGGAGTTGTAAATACTTGTTAGTTAATTATTTGCTGTTCGACAAAAAATAGTTTTAATTTTTACTTTAAATAATGACTTTTGGGATAGATCTTTGCCTCTTGAATTTTAACAGATTACAACATGGGGCGAAGTTAGTAGAGGGGTTTACTCTGTGTCGTAACACTTTCCTATCTCAGTGTGACCAGAACTGTATACAGTATTCCAAAGTAGCCTCCTGTACAACCTCAATGTAGCCTCCCAACTCCTACACTCTGACCCATGAAGGAAAGCATTCTAAACACCTGCGTAACCATCCTATCTATGATGCAAATTCAAATAACTATGCACTTAAGCCTCGAGGTCTCTCTGATCTACAACACTACCCATGGCCTGACCATTAACTGTACACGTCCTACCCTTGTTTGTTTTATCAAAATGTAATATCACACATGTATCCAAATTAAACTCCATTTGCTGCTCCTCAGCCCGTTGGCATCTTAGATAACTTTCTTCACTGTTCGACCAAACCAATAATTTTGGTGTCATCCATAAACTGCCTCCTAAATTCGCATCCAAATCTTTTATATCAATTTTTTAAAAAAATGTGCCCAGCACCAATCTCTGTGGAACACCACTGGTCACAGTCATCCAGTCTGAAAACCAATTCCACTACTGTCTCCTACCATCAATCCGATTCTATATCCAATTAGCAAGCTCTCCCTGAATCCCATCCAATCTAACTTGTTAAAGGCTTTACTAAAGTCCATGTAGACAATGTCTACCACTCTTCCTTAATAAATCTTTTTGGTTATGTCCACAAAAAACTCATCAAGACGTCCTCAAGTCTTGATTTCCCTCACACAGCCATACTGACTACCCCTCATCAGTCCTTGCCTCTCTAAATGCATGTAAATCCTATCTCTCAGCATCCCATCAAAACGTATCCACCACTGATGTCAAACTCCGGGTCTATAGTTCCCAGGCTTCCCCTTACAGCCTTTCTTAAATAAACGCACAATATTAGTCACCTTCCAGTCCTCCAGCACCTCACCCATGGCTGTAGATGATACAGATATCTCTCTTAGGGGGCCTGCAATACCTTCTCTTACTTTCCACAATGTCCTGGGACATACTTGATCAGGTCCTGGAGATTTATCATCTTTTTTTTCTGAGACCTCTAGCACTTCCTCTTCTGTAATGTGGACTATTTTCAAGGCATAAATACTTATTTCCCTAATTTCCATCTTTCTCCACAGTAAAAACTCACCCATTCATTGTGCTCCGACTTGCATACAAATCTATTTGAGAATGAACTCAAGAATGGAATATATTCTCAATCTGAGGACTGCTTCTATAGCTGTAGAAGTAAAGCTAACAAGATTACATCAATTCCATTATATGTCATATGAAGGAAACAATAAATAGTCGGCAATTAAATAGGCTAAAATGTCTCCTTTCAATGGTAACACAACTAAAAGGTAGCAAATCTTTAGACACTCCCTTTGATCAGATGGCCACTCTAATTTTAGTGGGAGTGCTCAGAAACTTGATTGTTGGAAAGGGGAGGTATAGAATGTTTGATTATGACCCTCCCAAAGCCTCCAAAAATGTATGTATCACTAATGTTGTGATTAGTTAAAAATATCATTATGTTCTACTAAGTAAATTTTACTAATATGCTCTCGTATAGTTTGACTCACTGAGGACATATGCTCTGAATTTGCTCATAATATTCACCATTTATCAACCCCTGAAATATGTGTTTCGATGATTTTCAGTTCATTAATTGAATAACTTTCATGACACTTTGTGTTGCGTTGGTTACAAGAAACAAAAATTTGTGTAACAAAGGAAACCGACAACCCATCAAAATACATTAATAGTTAAAGTGTCAAAAGTTCAAATTAAGCACCTGTAGAAATAGGTTGTCATGTTTGTCTCTGAGGGAAAATGATTAAGAAAATCCAGCCTCCTCATTTTGTTAATAGCTTCTATCAAAAAGTCATAATGCTGCTAGGGACTGTCAGAAAGAGGATCAAAATCTAAACTTTATGTATCCAGAAGGTCTATTTTGTTTGTTTCTTAAGCATAACCACACATACAGAAATAGGGCAACATGGCATGTTCTTCCAAAGAAATTATAAATTTTGCACTCATTGATATTGTCCATTATGTACAGAGGACAAACCTAAGTATGAATCATTTTGGTAACAGTAATACCAGTATGTAAACTTCTAACATGTGGTTACCATGGCAATATTATCTTACAGTAATGAATCAAAATTGCAATTCAACCAACTATTGGAGAGTGTAATCTGTATATAAATAATTTTAGTAAAAATGCACATTATTTTTAAATGGGATTGAATTTAGTGCCATCTCTTGTGGCAAGTTTGCTGACAGGAGCATTTAATTGGGTGGCGAGGTGGGTTGTGGGGACCCAGTCACCAGTGTTTGCATTGATTTCATTCCCACTATTCTTTTCCTTCTTCTCGGATATCCGAGCTCCTTATATGCAGTGACTTTCAAAATCAGGCATCAATGCTGTGAATGGATTCACCAAACACCCTGTGTGAATCTCGTTTTTTTGTGGGAAGCAAGGGGAAGTGATTGCTGGGGCCATTTGCTGAGATATATGTGTCATTGACTGCCTGGGGTGAGGTGCTGGAAAACTAGAGGGTGGCTAATGTGGTGCCATTACTTAAGAAAGATAGTAATGCAAAGCCTGGGAACTATTGACCAGTGAGTCTGATATGAGTGATGGATACATTGTTGGAGGGGATTCTGAGGGACAGGATTTACATTTGGAAAGGCGAAGACTGATTAGGGATAGTCAACATGGCTTTGTGCATGAGAAATCATGTCTCACTAACTTGAGTTATTTGAAGAAGTGGCCAAGATATTTGATGAAGGCAGCATGATGGACATTGTCTGTAGGGACCTGAGGATGGTGTGTAACAAGGTTCCGCATGGTGGACTGGTTAGCAAGGTTAGATTGCATGAAATCCAGGGAGTGCTAACCAGTTGGATACAAAGTTAGCTTGAAGGTTCCTACCAGAGGATGGTCATGGAGGGTTGTCTTTCAGACTGGAAATCTGTGACTAGTGGTGTGCTGCAATGATTGGTGCTGGGTCCTCGCTTTTTTCATCGTTTATATAAATGATTTGGATGCAAATATATGTCAATATTTCACGGTTAGTAAGTTTATACATGTCAACAAAATGGATGGTGCAGTGGGCACAGAAGAATATTATCACAGAGCACAATAGGAACTTGATAATATGGGCCAAATTGGCCAATTTATTAAATGTAAGGTGTTGCGTTTTGGCAAGTCCAATCAAGGCAGGATTTATACACTTAATGGTAGGTTCCTGGGGAGGGTTTCCAATCAAAGAGACTTTGGGGTACAGGTTCATAGTTCCTTGAAGGTGGAGTCACAGGTAGACAGGTCAGTGAAGAAGGCATTTGGTATGTTGGCCTTTATCATGCAGTGAATTGAGTATAGGAGCTGGGATGTCATGTTGAGGCTTAACAGGACATTGGTTAGGCAACTTTTGGAATACTGTATTCAATTTTGGCCTCTATAGGAAAGATGTTGTTAAATTTGAAAGGATTTACAAGGATTTTGCTGGGGTTGGAAGATTTGAGCTATAGGAAGAGGCTGAATTGGCTGGGGCTATTTTCCCTGGTGCATAAGAGGTTGAAGGGTGATCTTATAGAGGTTAACAAAATCATGAGGGGCATGGATAAGGTGAATAACCAAGGTCCTTTTCCCAGGTTAGGGGTATCCAAAACTTGAGGTTCAGGTTCAAGGAGAGAGGGAAGGAAAAAAACAGACCCAAGGGACAACTTTTTCATGCAGAAAGTGGTGTGTGTGTGGAATAAGCTACCAGAGAAAGTGGTGGATGGTACAATTATGACATTTGCAAGTTATCTGGATGGGTTTATAAAGAGGAAGGGTTTAGAGGGATACTGACCAAATGCTAGCAAATAAGATTAAATTAATTTAGGATATGTGGTTAGCATTGATGAGTTGGACTGAAGGGTCTGTTTCCATGCTGTTCATCTCTTTGACTCTATGAGTGGCTGCATGCTTATACAACTACACAGCTTGGAGGGAAGGTCACCTGTCAACTTCCCAGTACCACCTGGATGGGTTCTTGCCTCAGCACCAATTAAAACATTTAAGTGGGTATTTGCCCAGTTAGCAGGTGGAAGACTCTCGCCATAGGAAATCTGAAGTGGTCTTAGGGTTCCTTCATCAAAAGGAACTTAGTGTCTCATTGAGAGACAACATTTGCTCTTGGCGTCAAGCCCTCACTCCCCTCCCCCATTCCCTATCTTACCTCACCTCTTCTGAGATTGATTGCAATTTTTGACCTGGGAGGGGTGGGGGTGTATGCCAACAGGATATACCATTGCCCAATTGAATACCTGATTGGTATTTAATGTTGTGGGCCTTCCTGAAAAGAAGCAGCATGGGCTGCTGCCGTCTCTCCAGCACCAGAAAACATCCCAATGTCTCTATTAAACATTGCCATGGCATACACAACTAAAACACTCATAGAGTTCAACAATAGTCATAAGCTGAAATCTGTACATTGGCTTAGTTTCATTGTTATTCACAGATCATAAAGCAATCTTCAGTGCACATATGCAATTTATATAAAGAAATTAAAGAACTCCTGTTGAGGATATCCTGTTTCTTCAAAGTTGCACAATATTGATACGTTGCCAGTAGACTCTACAATTAAACTGATGGAATGTTGCGTAGTTGCTTTATTTTTGTACCGATCAATCTCACTATAAAAGTTTGGGTTTGTCCATTCCAGTGTAACTAGCCTTTAAATTCTGTGTTAAATGTTGTGCAACTTGAAAGGGTTCAGAAAAGGTTTACAAGGATTTTGCCAGGGTTAAAGGGGTTGAGCTATAGGGAGAGACTAAATAGTCTGGGGGTATTTTCCCTAGAGCATTGGAGGCTGAGGGGTGACCTTACAGAGGAGCGTAGAGAGGGTGGGAAAGTCTGAAACTAGAGAGTGTAGATTTAAGGTGAGAGGGAAAAGACATAAAAGGGAGCTAAGTGGCAACTTTTTCATGCAGAGGGTGGTATATATATGGAATGAGCTACCAGAGGAACTGATGGAGGATAATACAATTACAACATTTAAAAGGCATCTGGATGGGTGCATGAATCGGAAGGTTTTAGCAGGAAATGGGCCAAATGTTGGCAAATGGAACTAGATTTATTTAGGATGTCTGTTTGGCATGGATGAGCTGAACTAAAAGGTCTGTTTCCGTGCTGTACATCTCGCTGACTCTTATGACTCTCAGGATTAATTACTGTGACTCTGAAAATGAATTTTACAAGTGTGTGATGTAACTCCTTCAGATTCTTGTGATTGTTGAAGATTTTAATGTTTTTCTTTTACTTTTTCTACCTATTTTAAATCTGAACTTCAACTTTCATTATTCTCTTTTGTTTTATGCACTTAATTTAACACTCAACTAATCCTCTAATTTGTATTTCTTGGTTCATTCTCTGCTTTGCTTACAAATGTTAAAATCTGATTTGTTGGGAGACTGAATGCTTAACCTTATTCTCACAGAGTGCTGCACTTGTGGCTCCTTAATGACAGTGAATTTCCACACAAATCCCAGTGAAAGCCTGATGTCAAGTATAAATGTAGTATATAGCTCATATCTTTATCCACCACTGAGAGCAAATTCCAGCCAAATTTGGGAATCTGAATGTCTGGTGAATGAGAAAATGGAGCATGCCTTCCTTCAGTTATGGAAAGCACTCTTTAGTTCTCAACATAAGCACTCCAAAGTTAATTAAGGCTTGGGCTATGTTGTTCAGCAATTAGTATCATAATTCTAGCATTAGAGAGTTTTAGAGTCATAGAGTTTTTACAGCATGGAAAAAGGCCCTTCAGCCCATCATATCCATGCCTTTTATTAAGCATTTATTTATTCTAATTCTATTTTCCAGCACTTGACCTAACATTGTATGGTATTTCAACTGCATTGAATATATGAGTTGGGAGGTCATGTTGCGGCCACTTTTGGAATAGTGCATTCAGTTCTGGTCTCCTTGCTGAAGGAAAGATGTTGTTAAACTTGAAAGGGTTCAGAAAAGATTTACGGGGATGTTGCCAGGGTTGGAGGATTTTTAGCTATAAGAAAAGACTGAATAGGCTGGTGCTATTTTCTCTGGAGTGATGGAGGCTGAGGGATGACCTTATAGAGGTTTATAAAATCATGAGAAGCATGGCTAGGGTAAACAGATAAGGACTTTTCCCCAAGAGTCCAAAACTAGAGGGCATAGGTTTAAGGTGAGAGGGGAAAGATTTAAAAAGGACCTAAGAGACAACTTTTCATACAGAGGTTGGTGTTTATATGTGATGAGCTATCAGTGGAAGTGGTGGTGGCTGGTACAATTACAACATTTAAAAGGCATCTGGATGGGTATTTGAATAGGAAGGGTTTAGAGGGAACACATCAGAAATTGTGGAAAAAGTCAGCATGTCAGGCAGCATCTGTGAAGAGAAATCATAGAGTTAAAGTTTTGAGTCCAATGACCTTTCCTCAGAATTCTTTTAGTTTTGTGGGGTTTGGGGGGATATGGACCAATTGCAGGCAAATAGGATTAGATTAATTTAGGTTATCTGCTCAGCAAGTGGGACCAAAGGATCTGTTTGCATGCTGTACGTTTCTATAACTCTAACTGTACATTAAAATACTTCTTAATTATCTTAATGATTCCTCTACCTCTACCATCATTAATGCAGTGAGTATAGCCTGATACCCTTCACCCTCGGAGTGAAAATAAATCTTCAAACAAAAACAGAAATTACTGGAAAATCTTCAAATTCTTTCTCCTCCTTCTGCTCCTTAATATAAAAACTGTACCCCGGTTACTAAAGGGAAATGATTTTCCCCATCTACCTTGTCTGTGCCTCTCCTAATCTTCTATACTTCAATCAGATCCTTCCGCAGCCTTCTGTGCTGCATGGAAAAACAGCTGCAGCGTATCTAGTCTCCCTTCGCAGCTGAATCGCTCCAGCCTAGGCAGCATCCTCCTGAATTTCCTTTGCACCTTTTGGAATGCAATCGCATCCATGAGTATTGTACACAAAGTAGTCCAGCAGTGGCCCAACTAATGTTGTATACAAGTCCATTACTACTTCTTTCTTGTTGTACCCAACGTTTCGACTAGTAAAGGTAAGAGTCTATTATGCTTTCTTAACCATCTTATCTACCTGTCCTGCTACATCCAAAGATCTGTGGAACATGCACACCAACGTCCTTCTGATCCTCCATATTTCTTTGCCTCCTGCAATTCAAGTGAACTCCCTTGCCTTGTTAGTTCCCCAAAATGCCTCACCTCACCCTCTTCAGGATTAAATTCTATTTGCCATTGTTCAGCCCATCTGACACTCCTGTGGAATGAAGCTTTCCTCCTCGCTACTTTCGTGTCATCTGTGAACATATGAATTGAACCGGCAACATTTTATTAATGCAATGAGATGCCCCTGAGTTGCATTTCTGTGACCCTATGAAGTGTATACACGCTCCTATTTAAATATATTTTCACTAAATTAATCGATCTAGAGCATTAACTCCTTTTCTGTCACATCCAACGCTGTCTGACCTGCTCTCCTGATTCCACCCGTCCAGTATTTTAACTGAGTGTTCATTTTAATATATCTGGCATTAGAAAGAATCCGACTTTCTTCTGCAGCTAGTGCTTGATTTCGATAGAGTAATTGCATCTTAGTTATTCCGCTGTATGCCTACAATCATCAGCTATTTACTGGTATGAATTCAGATTGCATCACAGCGTGCGACTATCCATAAAACATACACTGTGTTAATTCCAGACTAAAGGGAAGCAGATCTTAGCAGCATCGTCTGGGTTTCAAGTCGACCGCCCACAAAATTGTAAAGCTGAAGTCTCAAATACGACAATATTATAGCTGTCACGCGTTGTTAACCTCGGTTCTTGATGCCAAAAAAAAAGTCATTGAGCTTTCCAGCTTCTGTTTGGAAGTAAAGTTAGCCCTCTCCCCTCGGTGTGAAAAACTGAAATGTTGAGACGAAAGGGCTGAACGTGCTGAGAGGGCAATGGACCTGATCTCTGGTTCCTATGGTGAAAGGCGTCCACTGATTTGCGTCTGTGCTTAAACCCGCAGAGAGTCACCAGATAGCCGGGCCACATCCGACTCTGTGCTCAGAGAATAATTCCTCTACCAGTATCATTTGAACAGCAGCAAAGCAAGTTTGTTCCAACATCGGATTAGCTGCAGCGAGCTCTGGTTGCATCTAAATGGTACAGTATGTAAGTTTAATTTGAATCTAAATGTGCATGCTATATCCTTAAATGCGCGCGAGAAAATAATTCAATTAGCCATTAGACAACAAACATCCCTCCCGTGTACGGAGGTAGTACGATCAGATTTAATTGTAGGTCCTTTCCCCTATCGCATGTTTTTTTGTTGTTGAAGTGCATTGCAAGTCCTTTGGTGCTAAATGCTTGCTTTTTCTTTCCTTGATCTACTTAGTATACGTTCGTCTGTTGGTGATTGCTGAGAGATTGCAATGACTTCGCGGTAATTTGAAATAAAATTACAAAATGTAGCTACTGACAGCACACCAAAGGCTAAATGGAAGGCCGAAGGATTGTAAATATCAACAAAAATCAGTATTCGCCCGGCTTTGTGGAAAATTAAGGACTGATCTAATCTCCGGAAAGAAAATATATTTTTCAAAAAGGAGTTTATTTTTCATTTGATCTCCAAGTACAGCTAGAGTTCAGAGGATTGCTGTAGTATTCTATCATTGGGTTAGCTTTGCCATTAAACTTTGATCTTGATGCCCAGTTACTGTGCCGAATTAAATTGCCAATCAACCGTTGGATCTTCTAAATGAAGTCCTCAAATCTGTCTAATGTTTCTAAGGCGCATAGTTTTCTTTTTGCTGTATTATTTGTAATAAACAAAACTGTATGCGGTCCCACCGCACTAGCGTGGAAAACATGGAAAATCTTCCTCCGAATCCGATCTCTTCGAACGCCTCCTGCACAGCTCAGGAGGCGCATTGTTTGCCCGCGAATGACAATGGGACCAATTCGACAGGGCCGGGTCCATACCCTGACTTTTACATTGCTATCCCCATCATTTATTCGGTTATATGTGCTGTTGGGTTAACGGGTAACACTGCTGTCATTTATGTTATCCTCAAAGCTCCGAAAATGAAAACAGTGACAAACATGTTCATACTGAACCTAGCCATCGCCGATGAACTTTTCACGCTGGTTTTACCCATAAACATTGCTGACTACCTGCTGCTTCAGTGGCCCTTTGGCGAGCTGATGTGCAAATTAATCATTTCCATTGATCAATATAATACTTTCTCCAGCATTTATTTTTTAACTGTCATGAGCATTGACCGCTACCTGGTGGTCCTGGCCACTGCGAGGTCCAAGAAAATGTCCTATCGCACTTACAGGGCGGCTAAGATAGTCAGTATATGCGTTTGGCTCTTTGTTACTGTCATCATTTTGCCCTTCACAATTTTTGGCAAAATCCACGATGACGAAGGCAGGCTACAATGTGTCTACGTGTTTCCAGCTCCTGAGATTCTGTGGTGGAAAGCTAGTCGGATCTATACTCTCCTCATGGGATTCACCATCCCGGTGTCCACAATTTGCATCCTGTACTCAATGATGTTACTCAAGTTGAGAAACATGCGTTTGAACACCAACGCCAAAGCTCTGGACAAAGCGAAGAAGAAGGTGACATTAATGGTGATGATTATCCTAGCAGTCTGCCTTTTCTGTTGGACGCCTTACCATTTGAGCACGATCGTAGCATTAACAACAGATATTCAACAGACCACGCTCATCATTGGAATCT
Organism: Chiloscyllium plagiosum; assembly: GCF_004010195.1. Lineage (NCBI taxonomy): Eukaryota > Metazoa > Chordata > Chondrichthyes > Orectolobiformes > Hemiscylliidae > Chiloscyllium > Chiloscyllium plagiosum. The sequence continues at coordinate 65,285,877 of NC_057713.1, forward strand.
CCTACTTTATCACTAGCCTGAGCTATGCGAATAGTTGTCTTAATCCTTTCCTTTATGCCTTTTTAGATGATAGCTTCAGAAGGAGCTTTCGGAAACTGGTAGAATGCAGAACAGCACCCTAATGTTTATAGTTTTGGCAAACGCGTCCAGTTATTGAATGTCGAACGTTTATTTGGAATACTGTGCACTTCAAATGCGTTCTGCTGCACATACTTTCAGAAATGCTCATTAGTTATATTCAAAAGCCTTTAATAAGATAATTATGCTGGGGGAGTAAGAATGGGATTTGCGTTTATTAAAGTAGCAGATTGTCTCGAATTTCTAGTATGATATGGTATAAAATTAAAATATGCATGCTATTAAAACGTATTGTACTTAACTTAAAAACCAGGATAAAGTTAATGTGCATGGTTTGAATTGTTCTATTATATTATATGTAACATTAATAAGTGCATGCTCATGATAACTGCTGTGTGTTGGTCTCTTACACACGGATATAGCAATAGTTGTTTAGATGTCAGAAAAAAATCCTTCACTGCTTGTTTCTGTATATTTTACACAGAAATTTTCATTTCAGACATAAGATCAAAACTATGTACACAGCTCCTGTTAAATATCATGAAGACTTTACTAATTTTCATGATGTAATTTCAAAATGTTCTTTATAAATCAATTACTTAATTTGCATTATCTGACAATAAGCTGTTTAGTAAATGTTTCCTATTCATCATTTTGACTGCTGTTTTCTTTAGCTGCTAAGGAAATTCTGAAATCACTGACAGAAAATAGGATGCTTGCCCCTGCAACCACCTTCTACTTTCTATTTGATATTGGCTGCTTCAGAGATGACCATAGAGGTTTGCTCTTAATGCAGTTTCTAATGATCTGTGACAGATGCATAATAATGGAACCATTTTTTTCATCTAGCTAGTCTAGTAAATAATGAAACTGATTACAAGCTAATACAATTTTGTTTAATAAATGTGAGATAGATAAGCAGCAGATTTTTAATCTTTACTCTTCAGTTTCAAATTGAAGACAAAGGGATGCAAAATCCCTGCTTTAACATTTAGTGACAGATAGTGTTAAAAAAGTTAAAAGTAACATAGACTTACCAGACCATACACTGCTGTTTCATCAGAGAGAGATAACTAACATAGTTTAAACTGACGGTCGTCATACCTCAGGCAAATGGAGAGGTTGGGAAGAAGTAATAGTAACCTGAGCAAGTGCAGGAATTGAACCCATGCTGTTGGCATCATTCTGTATGGTAAAGCAGCCTCACAGTGTTAAATAATGAACATAAAATTGTAAAATTTAACCATTTTCTTTTAGTCAGCATGTGAGAAGCCTGGAATGTATATGTTACTGACTTGCCATGCTGATGTAACAAAGAATTTTTTGTGAAAAAAATGCATATATATTTCAGAGCAACATTCTTTGAGGGCTTTTTTTTGGTTTAACTCTACAATTCCCTGGAGCCTCAATGCAAGTACTTGCCATATCTGAAAGTTTCCATCAAAAAGTGTACTATTGTGTTAAGGTTAAAAATTACACAACACCAGGTTATAGTCCAACAGGTTTATTTGGAAGCGCTAGCTTTCGGAGCATCACTCCTTCATCAGGTGGTAACGGCATTCCAAACATTAGTGCTTCCCAAAAAGACTATAACCTGGTATTGTGCAATTTTTAACTTTGTCCAACCCAGTCCGACACCAGTACCTCCAAGTCAGGACTATTGTGTTAGCCTTTTTTTGTATGTGCCTTTTTAATGATTTTTCACACATATACTTTATAATAATCTTCACAAAACTTGAACTCAAAGCTCAATTTTCAGTCATGGATTTTTTCTCATCAAAAGGCTTGATAGAACTGAGGTCAGTCCAAACAGACATTTTTTATCTTTCACAAGGGGTTATTTTTCTCCAACATAAATACTGCAGTTACCATGCACAAGTCATTATCATTCAACTATGTGAGCATTGTACTGCAATTAAGAGAAAAAAACCTAAAAGGTTTAAGGTATTCTACAATATAGAAGATCGTTTCCTACAATATTCTTATAAAGTATGTGGAGAAAATACTTGTGCAGATTATTTACAGATTTTAAAATAAAATATGATTCACCATTGAAATCTTTGCAGCTTTATTATATTTAGTAATGAGATATGTGGCATTTGTGTATTTCTTTGGAAACTCTATAGGTGCTATAGGCTATTAAAAACTAAATACCTTTGGGTACATAAAATGGCACACTGATGTTTTTCATTTAGTCTACAGAATAAAAATGTGATTTGTACCCATTTTTAGGGACAACATTGTGATTTTTGAGTTGTCCAATGTCTCAGTTTCGTTGAGTGAGGCAGCAAAAATATTTTGCACTGTTTTCTCATTTGCACTTCTAACTGGATATATTCCCTATGCTTGTGAAACTTGCCTTTTTTCTCAAGTAGCACCCAGCAGTCTGTCCATCTTAGACGGAAACAATACTGAACATATGGAAGCTGCTATGTACATCGTGATAGGTTGCAGTAAAGAAAAAATAACCAAATTGGCAGAAATGAGACGGGAGTCCTGGTTTATATTTGCAGCACTGGAGATGTCAGTCATGCATGTCAACTGAAGGAGCAAGATCATGTTTTCTTGGAGCTAGTATGCTTCGAAGGACAATGGGAAAAAGTAGGAAGTGGCTCAGAAGGTGAATACAAAGGGTCTGGCCCAAAAGGACTTGGCACCACTGTCATAAAATGTTCATCAACATCATACAGATATTTGACATCAGGGAATTCATTTTTGTTCATTGACCTGGTATATGTAGTACTGTGCCAGCACTTATTGTCACAATTGCATTTGAGAATGATATGAGAAGCCATCTTCTTGAACTATTGTAATCCATGTGATGTAGGTGCAACAACAGTGTTAGGGAAGAAGTTCCATACTTTTGACTCATACTTTTTCTTTTGACTCAGCAACTACCAAAGGAAAAGTGATATAGTTCAAAGTCAAGATGGTGGAAGGTTTGAAGGGGAACTTACAGGTAGAGGCACTCTGTATGTCTGCGCCCTTGTCCTTGTACATGCTAGAGGTCTTGGATTTGCACATTGCTTTAAAAGGAGCTTGGTTGAGTTACTACAGTGCATTTTGCAGTTTGTACATGCTGCTTGAGCATTGTTAATGGTGTGAATATTCTATCACATTCTTGATTTGTTTCTCACATATGGAGTACAGGCTTTGTAGAATCAGGAATTGAGTTAGGAGGGAATTCATAATGTTCAATGTTACAATGTTAATTAACATCCAGAAAGAATGATAACTTCTAAAAACAGCTTTGGACTTCCAGTTACAAGTTGAAAAAAAGCTCCAACAAGATTTCAGGTTTTAGAAACTTGAACTTTTACTGAAACTATTGACTACAAAACAATCACCATCAACCAAACAATTCCTTTTGCAAGCAATTTATACCTTAATTGACAGGAACTAATGCTCTCCTTATATGCTTATCATCCATCACACTTGCTATGTAATTTAAATTCTTTCAGCCATGGTCCAACATTACTGCCAGTTTCCAAAAGGTCATCAAATTTCTGTTTCACTGAGTAGTAATTTTGCATGACTAATTTAAGCTTGAGTGAACATTTTTGGAGTTTCTTCAAAACTGATCAGATAGCTCCTTTTCTATAAATTTAAAGATATAGTTCCCTATTATAATAATCTTATAAACTTCACAGTTATCTCATAATGCAATTGAATTTCAAGGATAGATGGTTAGACTAACTCTTGTTGGAGATAGTCATTGCCCAGATTTTTATGTGACTCAAATATTATTTGCCACTGATCAGTTCAAGCCTGAATGTCAGATCTTGCTGCTTATGGGCATGGTCTGCTTCAGCCTGAGGATTTGTGAATGATGCTGAAGGTTATACAAACAATGAACATCTGTACTTAAGATTGAGGAATGTGCATTGGATAAAGCAGCTGAAGATGATTAGACCTAGGACAATGCTTTGAGAGACAGGGACAGTTGTGACACAGTTGCGTGTCCTATCTCTGAGCCTGTGTTCAAGTCCCACCTGCTCCAGAGATAATGCCATCTTTGAGCAGGTAGCTTAGAAATCAAGGAGCCTTGTGACGCAGTGGTAGTGTTATTTCTTCTGGACTGTGCACCCTGGGGTCAAGTTCCACTGCTTAAACATGTGCTATTACATTGCTGAATCCAGTTGATTTTAAAAAAAACTACTGTTAAAAAAAAGCCTACAGCCATGTCCTGGGATTAAGACAACTAGCCACCAAAACCACATGCATTTCTTTATAAACAGTATGACTCCAACCAGTGGAGAGTTTTCTCTCATTTAACATCAATTTTGCAGGGCTCCTTGATGGCACCCTAAGTCAAGTCCTGCCATGCTGTTTGGAGCAATTACTGTCATCTGACTTTGCTTTCCTATGTCGAATGTAATGACTTGGAATCAAATACATCTGGCATAACCCAAGTTAGCCTCAATAAGAAAATCATTGATGAGTAGCTGTCACTTGATAGCACTGTTGATAATTATTTCCATCACTTTGCTCATGATCGAGAATGGGCTGATGGAAATTGGCTAGATTGAATTTTCCCACTTTGCATGGAAAGGACATACCTGGGTAATTTTCACATTGCTGTGTAAATCCCAGTGTCATTGCTGCACTGAAACAGCTTGGCTTGGGGCACAGCAGTTCTAGAGCTTACATTTTCACTGCTACAGCTAGAGATTGCCTGTGTCTAGTGTCTTGTGCTCTTTCTTGCTATCATGTAGAGTGAATTGAATTATCTGAAGACCGACATTTGTGATGTTGGAGATATTATCAATAAGCTGAGATAAATCATCCACTAGCAGTTTAACCTGCAGATGGTTGTAAATGTTTCAGCTTCACATTTTTCAATGATATTTCCTGTACAATAGATCATTACTATGTCATTATTCAATAAACCATATCTACATCATTTACCCATTGGCAGTCTCCATTGACCACGAATCAGTGCTGCAATCAGATATTCTCCCCACCTCACACCCCAGCCTTATATCAGCTTCATACCCACCTCTTGCAGTTTTCAGCTACTCAGTTATGATAAGCACATCAATGAATCATATCAATATTCGAGCACAGACAATATGCCTTCCCACTTATATGTCAAAGTCACATCCAATCAGTGGGAGCAGAGCAGAGCTAGTAAGGTTAGTGTGAGGGCATTGAGAATGATAACATGATGGTTCCTGTCTTATGCCCTTTCTCAAAATGTAGCTTACCATCAACTTGTATGAAAGGCAAGCTGCTGATGGTCTGACTGTTGCCCTCTTGGTTTACTCCTGTACATTTCTTCACTCCAAACATTTCTACCCCTTTTACACTTCAGCTTTCAGTCCTGTAGGAACTGATGCCAGGCCAGGCACAGCAGCTTCCAGAGGAAATGATGAAAGAGAGCAAGAGAGAGAGAGTGAGAGAAAGGGAGAGAGAGAAAATGAGAGCAACACCACTCTAGAGATGAGATCACTTGATCTGAAACATGCAGCTACAAAAGTCAGATATCGGAATTGTACAAACTTTAGAATCTTGTATGGAGTAGAGATCTCTATGCACGGAGTCACCAGGTATGAGTGAGCTGCAATGAGGCCAGTGGGAAAAACATAGTTCTCCAGGGTTCAGATGACAAATTGAGTTCATCTGTAAAGGAATCAGATAAGGATTTCATTGTGTGGTCTTCAGGGAAATTCTGATTGAAAAGAACACCAAGGTATTTTAAGGATTGATAGATTTTCCAGACAGCCTCTTGTCATTCTCAGGAATATGGGGTAATTGGCTGAGAGATGGAACATATGATGCAGAGCATAATATGATGCAGAGCCATTGTCTTAGCTTACCAGGTTGCACAGGCAGAAACATTGAAATTAGGCGTAAGACATTCAGCCTTCTTTTTATAATGCTTCAGTGGTTTCTTAGGTGAGGTGAATGAAATGGTAATCATTGCTCCCTTACCATCATAACATTTTCATGCATATCCTTGGAAATCATCTTTTTGCAAACATACCTAAGAACGTCCATACAGACAGAAGCCTAACTCTACATTTCATAGGTGGCAATGACATTTTCATATCGTTAGCAGATCTAGCACATCCCATCTCACTCAAATGTTCCACCCATGTCCGAGACAAAACCTGGTGGAATAATGGTCCTTCACTCTTTTTTATTAGAAAAAGAAAGCAGACAATTCTCAAGAGATATGCAGAAGTGGACCAGGGTGGCATCCTGAAAGCAATGGAGGAGAATGCATAGGAATTTGGACAGGATTCTGAAAAGGTTTGGCAGGGTGTACATTGACAGGTTGCTTCCCCTGGCTGAGAGATGAAGAATCGTGGATCATTGAAATCTCGCACCCCTGACAAAACCGATATGTATGAAGACCCAGCACTTACTTTGCTGACCCTGATCTGTCTTCCATCCTATGAAGGGCAATGGAAGTGCTGGAGAGCCAGTCTTTGGTTAATTGAAGCCTTTAAGTGGTCAATTAATGGGAAGATGAGGCAGAAGTCTCACACAGAGCCAATAGGTGGCTCTCCAAGTGTAAAATGGTTGAAGAGCAGCTAGACTTCTGGTGGAACAGGCTCCTCATCAATTTTTTTTTGGTGATAGGGAGGGAAACACATCTCTCCATAAAATCCAGCCTATATAATCATTGAATTGTTCTAAATTTGAAGAGGGCCATTCAGCACATCATGTCCATCTTGGCCCTCGATAAGACCTATTCTTTAGAACCATATCCGTCTTTTCTCTATGGTCACACAATTGATTTTCTCTTCATTTAGTAATCCAATTCTCTTTTAAGGGTTTCACTTGACCCAGCCTACATCAAATTCTTCTGCAGCGCATTTCAGATCATAACCATCTACTACATAAAAAAGTTTTCTTCACATCACAGTTGCTTCTTCTATTAATCAACTTAATTTGGTGTCCTCCAATTGTGAAACCTTTTACAAATGGGAATAATTTCTATCTCTCCTCTCTGTCCTTTACCCTTATAATTTTGAATACTTCTAGCAAATGTCTTCTCAACCTTCACATTCTCTAAGGAGAACAATCTTAGTTTCTCCTAATTATCAACTATAAATAAAGCTCCTTATCCATGGAACACAGAGGCACAGCATCAAGACAAGGGAATTGATCATTTAGTGCTGAGCCAACTTCAGTTACAAATCTCAATACATCAGACCTATACAGAAAATCCTTGCCACCCTGTATGAAGAGCATCACCACAACAGTTAAAGCCACAATTTGCCAATGAATGTTTCCAGTCCTTTTCAGTCCAATATGGATTTCTTCACAACTCAATTCACCAACGTACATGAAAGGTAATGGAAAAGCTGGGAGTGGAATCCACTCATTAGAAAGGCTAAAGATTGTAATACAGCTCATGTACTGCTTTACTCATCCCATGCTAGCTTTAGACTGCAAACCCTCCCTTTCCCATTCACTCATTCCACGCATCATAGTAGAAAACCAAGAACAGACCCACCAAATGAAAAGAACATTATAGAGAAGTCCAAGCTTTCACTTTCAACAGGAGACAGAAGGCTCATGACCTGACTAAAGTAAAAACAGAAGATGCTGGAGAATTATCAGCAGGCCTGGCAGCACCCACAAAGCAAAACCCAGAGTTAGCCCTTCAAGTGCGATGTGAAGTTTTGATTTGACTTGATTTAGTCTCACATGTACCTAAGTACAGTAAAGTATTTTGTTTTGCGAGCAGTACAGGCAGATCATAGCAAACAAGGACATAAGGATCACAGGGTGCTTGGATAGAGTGAGGCATACAAGGTTACAGCTGCACAGGAGGTGCACAAAGCAAGATCAACATTAACAAGATGAACAGTTTTTTTTAATTAGACCGGTCTATTCAGAAGTCTAATAACAGTAGATTAGATTACTTACAGTGAGGAAACAGGCCCTTCGGCCCAACAAGCCCACACTGACCCTCCGAAGAGCAACCCACCCAGACCCATTTCCCTACATTTACCCCTTCACCTAACATGACGGGCAATTTAGCATGGCCAATTCACCTAGCCTGTACATCTTTGGACTGTGGGAGGAAACCGGAGCACCCAGAGGAAACCCATGCAGACACAGGGAGAATGTGCAAACATAGACAGTTGCCTGAGGTGGGAATTGAACCCGGGTCTCTGGCGCTGTGAGGCAGCAGTGCTAAACACTGTGCCACCGTGCCGCCCACACCACTGTGCCACCATGCAACCAAGCTGTTCTTGAAACTGTTGATGCATGTTTTCAAGTTTCTGTATCTTCTGCCTGAAGGAAGAGGTTGGAAGGGAGATTACTGAGGTGGGAGGGGTCTTTGATGTTGGCAGCTTTTCTGCGGCTACAAGAAGTGTAAACGGAGTCCATGGATGGAAGGTTGGCTTCTGTGATGGTCTGAGCTGTGCATACTACCTTCAGTAGTTTCTTACGATCCTGGGCAGAGCAGTTGCTGTACCAGGCTGTTATGCACCTGATTAGAATGCTTTCTATGGTGCATCTGTAAAAGTTGGTGAGAGTCCTTATGTACATACCGAATTTCCTGAGCTGCTTGAGGAAGAAGAGGTATTGTTATGCCTTCTTGAGCATCACATCTACGTGGGAGGCGTAGGAACAGATTGTTGGTTATTGTCACTCCTAAGAATTTGTTGCTCTTGATCATCTCCACTTCACCTCTGTTGATGTAGATCAAAGCATGTCCTTCTCCTTTCATTCTGAAGTCAATGATTAGTTCTCCTTTTTTGCAGACATTGAGAGAGTCAAAAAGTGTGGTGCTGGAAAGCACAGCAGGTTAGGCAGCATCTGAGGAGCAGGGGAGTTGACATTTCAGGCATAAGCCCTTCATCATCCTGATTGCCATCCAGCCCACCACAGCAGTGTCATCAGCAACCTTGTAAATGGCATTCATATGGAATTTGGCCATACTGTTGTGGGTGCACAGAGAATACAGTAGAGGTCTGAGAACGCATCCTTATGGGACATTAATGTTGAGGATCATCACGGAGGATGTACTGTTGTTTATCTTCACTGATTGCAGTCTGTGGGTTAGAAAACTGAGGATCCTGTTACAAATGGTGCAGTGGAGATCTATGTCTTAGAGTATTGAAAGTAGTTTCGCTGGGCGTATAGAGTTGAAAGCAGAGCTGTAGTCGATGAGTAGGAGTGTGATGTAGGTGTCCTTGTTATCCAAAACTTCCAGAACTGGAGAAATGGCACCCACCTGGACCTTTTTTTGCCGGTATGCAAATTGCAGGGGATCAAGGCAAGCTGGGAGGCTAGAGTTGATGGGGGTCATGACCAGCCTCTCAGAGCACTTCTTCAGAATTCTGCACACTTCCCAACAGAATTGTTGCTAGACTTCTGAGTTTCTCCAGCAATTTATATTTTCCCTTTCAAATTTCCACCATTCACAGCTTTTTGCTTTTATCTTCATGACCTGCCCACCTTGGAAACGGGAGAGAAGGTGTGGATCAGGGATTAGCAGCTGGGGAATACAGTGATTGCAAGATCACAGACTGGTTCCTGGTCCATTCAACCTACCTCTTGAAACTGTGAAGCACTGTACGCCACAATAGTATATATATATATATATATATACATTCCACGAAAAACTATGTGAGTTCCTGAGACAGGTGGTAAGCTAAATCAATTTTGCTACTTTGGGACAATAAATCTGAGAAATTTCACTTCAGCTCATTATTGCAATAGGAGATCATGTCTTGCTTTATAATGCCATATAATTCTTACCTTCTGCATAGTCTGTCACAGCCAGAAATAGGGCTTGCCTTTGCTTGAGGGAATTCAGTGAATTGGAAAACATGACTATTAATGAACAGTGTTGGATCTGTATGCAGATCATGTAATGCTACCTATGAGATAATATTAAACTGACAAAGGAATATTAAAAATAATTCACCAAACATCCCTGAAATCTTGGAAAGGAGCAGCTGCACATTGTGAACCCATTTTACCCTCTACTCTCTTGGAATTTAAAACCTCCTGTCAAGAGTGATAGCGTATCTGGTTGCTAAAAAAAGCAAAGCCTATGAACTTTCCCTGTGTTTCTACTAACAAATGCTCTTTTTGTGATATTCAACAATCTTGGGATGATTAGGAACTTGGCTGGCTGAATAAAGATATCTAAATCATGATAAGTGACTACAATTATACCTTCATGCGCAACATATAGTTTTTTTCTTTCTTATTTTTTATTACTATTCAGTAATATGTACTTTGAAAGCCATCAGTACAGTGATAATTCTTGCACATTTAAATTACTTTCAGGCAGGAACAGCTAAAATATGGTAGCTATGACATCTATATAAATCAGGTACACAAAGCCACACTCTCAGCAATTGTTATTAATTGCATTCATTTATGATCAATTCTTGCCATCATCTGCTAGTGCTTTGTGATTTCTGTTTTATTTTATTGGAAAATAGCAGTAGCTGCACTAATAATCCCATTCCTGAAGTAACTTCACATTCAAAATATTTTTGGTTGAGGATTAGAGCGAATTATTAATTTCTATTTGAGACATAAAGCTGTTTGATGCTGACAATGGGGAAATATTTTATTTTTCAGAATGATAACATTCACAAAAAATAAAGAGAGTGGCATAATGATTTTCATGAACGATGTAGTCACGATATTATAAAAAGTTAATGCCTCTTTAAAATGGACATAAAGAGTATACTGGCTGCTAACTATTATCTGACTTCACTTCTGATTCAACTGTGATCAGCCAGAGGAACAGCCTGCAGTTATCTCAGGTAGGGTCACGAAAGAGATTTGAAATTCAGTAAGCCTTGAAAAATGAAATTGAGCCTTCTAAAGTTGTGAAAAGTCAGATATATTTTAAAAGTGGCAAGGGTTCAGGAAGAAATTTCAAAGGAATTCCACCTTGATTGATATCCTTGCTTTTTGTGACAATGAATCATAGGAGTTACATTAGCAGGCATTTTTGAGTGTTTAACAGTATAACAGTATTGCTGAGAGCAACCATTTTGTCCAGACTCCCTAAGAGAATCTGCAAAGATAGCCCCAAGCCACAGGTCTCCTTTGGATTAACTATGAACAGCATGTACGAGGTAGGTTTTCTCTCTGTCATCAGGAGCATAATGGAAAAGCTGTCCCTGTTCTACAGAAAGGTATGCAAAAGACCACAAAAAAAATTAGGAGTAGGCTGTTCAGTCTCTTGAGCCTACTCCACTATTCAATGTGATTACATGCATCATGTCCACTTTCCTGCCCTTTCCCTTTAACCCTTGATTCCCCTAATGATCAAGAATCTATCTATCTACTTCAGCTTTAAATACACACAAGGACTCAACATCTGTTGCAAGAAGTTCTAAAGGCTTTCAACTCTGACAAAAGAAATTCCTCTTCATCTCAGTTGGAGTCCTTTATTTGGAGACAATGCTGAGTGGTTCGAGACTCTCCCATGACAGTATCAGGCTGGTTTCAGGTATTGTGCCAACAGAACCAGGAAGCAGAAGATCCATTCCTTCACTCCCTGAAGCTGTTACCCTACTAAATCCACCTACTAAAGTAAACTCCAAATATTTGACTGTAGAAGCCATCACACTGTGAAACGTAGCTCTTCAACTTCAAACTTTAACTCCAGACAACTGATATTTTAATTATAAGTTGTGGCTGGCAACATTACCTTCTGAACTGAATTTTCTCTTCATAAGCATCTTTTATCATTATCTGAATTCAATCCTTGTATTTAATTAGTAAGTGTTACCTTTACTAAATGGACTGACAGCAGTGTTTTGGAATAAACTAGTCTTCACCTTGTTTAAGACTAAAGCTTTGCTCTAGATATTTTTAAATTCAAGCATTCATACTTAGCCTAAAGACCATTTTGACAAAATGCCATTTAAACAGTTGTGACAATACACACAATTTAAAGTCACATATTTAAAATTCTCATGTAATCATTGAATGAATACATTTTATATTTGGGATGAGTTTTCTGTTTTTGTTTCTGATTTATAGTATCCATAGTTCTTTTGGTTAATTCTGATTTACCTGATTTGCAAACATAGTGAAGCAACCCTGTGATCCTCATCCACACACAACCATTTATACTTTCCCTGTATTTTTTTTTATATACAGTTAGACATGCATTTTTCAAATATTCTTATTTATTAGCACTGTGATCCCTAGAATCTTCACAATTTCTCTCCAGTTTCATCTCATGCATGACTCAATCAGATGGAAAACCTGTTCCTGAGTCCAAGGATTAGCACTTGCTTTAATCTTCATCTTCTCAAATTATACTGTGAGTACGCATGCAAATGAATGATCCAAGACATTTTCACTGCTGACTGCAGGACCATACAGAGAGATGGCAAATATTGAAAGTGAATTGCTAATAAACCTTTAAACCCTTAAACCATGCAGCTGCCTTCTGCCTGATTGCCATTACTTTGCAATCTAAAGGGTAGTTAAAATAAAAGATATTAATTAAGCAATTTTGCAAGCATTGTTTAGTTTAGTAGACAGTGGAGCTATGAAAATTAACTATTCACATAAAGTATCAGTGTTCCAAGAAGTCATAGAGCAGCATATATAGAACAAAAGAACAAAGAAAATTTACAGCCCAGGAACAGGCCATTCGGCCAAATCCACTGTCTAAACCTGTCACTCAATTCCTAAGCATCTGTGTCCCTCTGCTCCCCACCTATTCATGCATTGTCCAGATGCATCTTAAGTGAATCTACTGTGCCTGCCTGTACTATCTCTGTGGGCAACTTGTTCTAGGCACCTACCACCCTCTGTGTAAAGTAGTTGATGCATGTATCCCCCTTAAACTTTTCACCTTTCACCTTGAAAGTGTGACTTCTTGTTATTGAATCGTTCACCCTGGGAAAAAAAAAACTTATCTCTATCTACCCTGTCAATGCCCTTCATGATTTTGTAAACCTCAATCAGGTCCCTCCTCAATCTCATTTTTTCTCATGAAAACAGTCCTAACCAACTCAACCTCTTCATAGCCAGCACCTTCCATACCAGGCAACATCCTGGTAAACCTTCTCTGCACCCTCTCCAAAGCGTCCACATCTTTTTGGTAATGTGGCGACCAGAAATATATGCATGGTAATTTTCTCTATACCCAAACACATGATCTACAACACAGCTGACCTCCAGAATATTCTCCTTCATTTGAAACGATGCAAGCAAAAAAGCATACTTAATACATATAGAAGTATGTATATTTAGTTCATGACTCAGAAATAAATACAAATTTAAGATGCAGATAAACTGGCAACCAATTATCCTGTGTTACAATATATTATATCAAGGTTTACTAACATTGTTTTTTCACTTTCAATCCATGATCCATTAGCCTTTGCAAAGAAATTCAGATTCAAAAACTTAAATAACATTTGTTTATTTGTAAAGAAAACTTCCTCAGTCTAAAGTTTTATTTTATTTTTGTATTTCTCATTATTATTCTTCTGACCATCATTGTATCAGATGATATTCACTTATTAAAGGATGAGAATGAAGAGGAGCTAGTAAAACACAAGTTGGAGTGAGAAAAATGATTGCGACAGTAATATAAGGTTTGCCTCCACAGAACACAATGTATTGAACAGCTGTCTTACTTTGAATAAAAATCAATGTGCTCCATGGGCCTCATGAACCGCCTCATGAAAATTTCCAGGAACAGTAGTGAGATGGAATAGCAATTAGGCAGTTGACTATCTAGTGCCAATCAATCAGAGGTCCAGCAATTTCACAGTTTAAGCAGTCGCACCATAAGGTCATTGAGAAGCAATTATGGAGGACTCCCACAAGCTGGTAAGTGGGTCAGACTTGGTTGCAACCAGTCAGACAGGATCTCAGCAAGTGTGGAAAAACATTGTTTAGGAGGCGTGGCAGAACTCTCTCAGCAGATGCAGCCCTTGCTGCTGCTGATCGGCCTTATTTAGAGAGGAAGGCATTAATTTGTCCTGCTGACCATCTTATCTTCCCTACAGTTTGGAACCCCTCTCCCCTGCTGGTAACTCTGCATTTCTCATGGCTAATACACCTAGCCTGCACATCCCTAGACACTCTGGGCCAATTTAGCATGGCCAATCCACTTAACCTGCACATTTTTGGCCTGTATGAGGAAATCAGAGCACCTGGAGGAAACGCACACACACACATACGCACACGTGTGCATGTATGCATGAGACTGTGTGCATGTGTGTGTGTGTTTCACAATTCCCTGGTATTATAATATTTTGCTAATAAATCACAAACAGTTTTTGGGAGTGACACTGTCCAGCCAACTTTGTCATTAATTGATGTTAATCTGATCCATATGTTACTCATCTAGACAACTGAGGAGTTAGATAAAAGGAACTTATATTTTCTAAAATTTAGAAGAATATGAGAGGTTTGCTAGGATGATCCTGGTATGAAGGGATTGTCTTATGAGCAAAAGCTAAATAGACTGGGACTGTACTCACTGGAGTTTAGGAGAATGAGAGGCGATCTAATTGAAAGATATAAGATTGCTAAGGGGCTTGATGGTGTAAATGCTTAGAGAATATTTCCCCTTCAGGGAGAATCTAGGACTGGAGTACATACCCTCAGAATAAAGGGGCATCAATTTAAGACTGGGATGAGGAGAAATTTCTTTGCTTAGAGAGTTGTGAGGCTTTGAACTCCTTGCCACTGAGAGCTGTGGAGATAGTGTCTTTTTGTGTATTCAAGGCTGAGGTATATAGATTCTTGATCAGTAGGGGAATTGAGTTGTGGTGAAAGGGCAGGAAAGTGGAAATTAGGAATGTCAGATCAGCCATGATTCTATTGAATGGTGGAGCAGGCGAAACAGCCTACTCCTGTCCCATATTTCTTATGATATTGGAAGGAGTCAATCTCATTGCAATATGCATGATCTTAGATGTTTTAGCAAAATAGATGCTGAAATGTTGTTTTCATAACTGGAGTATCTAGAACTAGAAATGATACTTTCAGGATAAAAAATGTAGGCATTTCATTCTGAGATAAGTGGGATTCTATTCACTCAGAACATTGTGAACATCTACAGTTCTTCACCTCACAGGACTGTGAATGCTCAGACCTTGTGTATGCAGTGTTGAAACTTTATTGCTGGAACAGCACAGCAGGTCAGGCAGCATCCAGGGAACAGGAGATTCGACGTTTCGGGCACAGGCCCTTCTTCAGGAAGAAGGGCCTGTGCCCGAAACGTCGAATCTCCTGTTCCCTGGATGCTGCCTGACCTGCTGTGCTGTTCCAGCAATAAAGTTTCAACTTTGATCTCCAGCATCTGCAGTCCTCACTTTCTCCTTGTGTATGCAGTCAAAGCTGAAATTGACAGATTTTAATAATCCTCGGTAAATAAGGGATACAAGGCTCATGCAGGAAAGTGGAGTTGAGGTCAAAGAGAACATTGTTGCCAAGTTTGTAGATTACACCAAGATAGCTGGAGGAAAGGTAGTGTTGAGGAAGCAGGGAAGCTGCAAAAGGATTTGACAGGCTAGGATAGTGGGATAAAAATGGCAGATGGAACACAATGTGGGAAAGTGTGAGGTTATACACGCTGAATGGAAAAATAGAGGCATAAACTATTTTCTAAATGGGCAAAGCTTCAGAAATTTAAGTAGAAAGGGACTGAGGAGGCAAATGCAATATTAGCATTCATTTTAAGAAGGCTAGAATACAAGAACAGTGATGTACTGCTAAGGCTGTATAAGGCACTTGTCAGACGGATTTGAAATATTGTCAGTAGTTCTGGGTTCTGTATCTACGGAAGAATGAACTAGCACTGGAAGGGTCCAGAGGAATTTTACAAGAACGATCCTAGTTATGAAGGACTTGTCATATAAAGAGCAGTTGAGAAGTCTGAGTCTGTATTTGATAGAGTTTAGAAGGATGAAGGGGGATCTGATTGAAACTTACAGAATACTGAGAGGGAGGCCTGGATAGACTGGATGTAAAGAAGATGTTTCCGCTAATAGATGATATTAGGACCTGAGGGCCTAGCCTTAGATGGCCCCAAATGGCTTAATTCTGCTCTTAAATCTTATGATCTCGTGATTATCATTTATCTTATTTAAACAAAAACAAATTACAATGTATGTTGGAAATCAGAAACAAGAATAAAATTGCTGGCAAATCATGTGATACCTGTGGAGAGAAACAGAGTCAAGGATACAGGGCAATGTCCTTGCATTAGAACCTAAGAACTAGAACCATAAGAGTTTTTAAGTAATTGCAAGTAGGGGAGCAGCAGGAAGTTCAAAAAAGAAGCTCTGTGATAGTGTGAAGGTCTTGTGAGATTAAATAAAAAACATTTCATGATACAACAGCAAAAGAGAGTGGTTTTGGACAGAGTGAATGAACATTGTCAGCATCTCCATGCTTCCTTGTACATGCTTTTGCAAAAATGATTTGCATTCTTTAAAGGGAAGAAGGTGAATGTTTCGTCATTACAACAAATCTAGATCAGGTAGGGCAATATTTTAAGGCAGTTACATGATATAATCACATGAGGTGTTCTGGTATTGAGGTACTCAACTTGTCTTCAGTCACTACTATGTGTCAAGGAATTAGTATAGTCAGTAATTTATGTGATTATAAAAAAACAGTATCATCAGTGGCACAAAAGCCAGACTATCCCATTAGAATAAAGAACAAAGAATATTGCAGTGCAGGAAAAGGCCATTCGGCCCTCCAAGCCTGTGCCAATCCATATCCTCTATCTAAATCTGTGTCTATTTTCTAAGGGTCTGTATCCCTTTGCTCCCTGCCCATTCATATATCTATCTAGATACATCTTAAATGACTCTATCATTCCCGCCCCTACCACCTCCTCTGGCAATTCTAGGCATCCACCACCCTCTATGTAAAGAACTTTTCACGTATATCTTCCCTAAACATTTCCCCTCTCACTTTGAATTCATGTTCCCTAGTAATTGAGTCCTCCACTCTGGGAAAAACCTTCTTGCTATCCACCCTGTCTATACGTCTCATGATTTTGTAGGCCTCAATCAGGTCCCACCTCAACCACTTTCTTTCCAATGAAAATAATCCTAATCTGCTCCACCTTTCCTCATAGCGAGAACCCTCCATACCAGGCAACATCCTGGTGAACCTCTTCTGCATACCAAAGCATCCACATCCTTTTGGTAATGTGGCAATCAGAACTGTATGCAGTATTCCAAATGTGACCAAGCCAAAGTCTTATACAATTGTAACATGATGTGCCAACTCTTGTACTCATTGCCCCATCTGATAAAGGAAAGCATGACCACTCTACTGACCTCCATTGCTGCCTTCAGGGAACAATGGACCTGAACACCCAGATCATTCTGTACATCTATTTTCCCCAGGCGTTATCCATTTACTGTATAGTTCACTCTTGTGAATTGTATCTACAAAAATGAATCACTTCGTATTTGCCTGAATTGAACTCCATTTGCCATTTCTCTACCCAACTCTTCAATCTATCTATACTCTGCTGTATTCTCTGACAGTCCCCTTCACTATCTGCTCCTACCACCTCCTCTGGCAATTCTAGGCATCCACCACCCTCTATGTAAAGAACTTTTCACGTATATCTTCCCTAAACATTTCCCCTCCTACTTTGAACTCATGTTCCCTAGTAATTGAGTCCTCCACTCTGGGAAAAAGCTTCTTGCTATCCACCCTGTCTCTACGTCTCATGATTTTGTAGGCCTCAATCAGGTCCCACCTCAACCACTTTCTTTCCAATGAAAATAATCCTAATCTGCTCCACCTTTCCTCATAGCGAGAACCCTCCATACCAGGCAACATCCTGGTGAACCTCTTCTGCATACCAAAGCATCCACATCCTTTTGGTAATGTGGCAATCAGAACTGTATGCAGTATTCCAAATGTGACCAAGCCAAAGTCTTATACAATTGTAACATGATGTGCCAACTCTTGTACTCATTGCCCCATCTGATAAAGGAAAGCATGACCACTCTACTGACCTCCATTGCTGCCTTCAGGGAACAATGGACCTGAACACCCAGATCATTCTGTACATCTATTTTCCCCAGGCGTTATCCATTTACTGTATAGTTCACTCTTGTGAATTGCATCTACAAAAATGAATCACTTCGTATTTGTCTGAATTGAACTCCATTTGCCATTTCTCTACCCAACTCTCCAATCTATCTATACTCTGCTGTATTCTCTGACAGTCCCCTTCACTATCTGCTACCCCAGATCATTCTGTACATCTATTTTCCCCAGGCGTTATCCATTTACTGTATAGTTCACTCTTGTGAATTGTATCTACAAAAATGAATCACTTCGTATTTGCCTGAATTGAACTCCATTTGCCATTTCTCTACCCAACTCTTCAATCTATCTATACTCTGCTGTATTCTCTGACAGTCCCCTTCACTATCTGCTCCTCCACCAATCTTAGTGTCATCTGCAAACTTGCTAATGAGGTAACCTACACCTTCCTTCAAATCATTTATGTATATCACAAACAACAGTGGTCCCAGCAGAAGTCTTCATTTTGAGAAGCAAAATTAGTCTTAGATAAATTTCAAGATATTCAACAAGGACCCAGTCTTCATGATCTATGTTACATGTTAACAAAAAGAATACTACAAAGTGCACCCATTGGGATATTGCATCACGTGCTCTCCAATCACAGAATCACAGCTGTACTTAGATATTGAGTTCTGAGTTTTGCAAGCATGGGCTTGTTGAATATAGCCAGTTGTCTGTTGTTAGATCAATGAGAGTCCAAGTCATGGGATGGATTCAGGTGACCTCTATTTGTGATTTATAATTCAGTTATAGCAAACAGCAAAAAAGGCACACACAAAGCTTTGAAATGTCTTAACTTATACATTTCAAGCTTAGAGTGCACCCCATCTCCACACCCCCATGATTACTACTGGTCGTTGTTTCTCTGCAATTGGCTCACATATACAGCATCACACTTGCTAATCACTGAGATGGACAGGCTGGGTTGTCCACTCCCAGTCCTTCATTTATTTCTCCTTGAGACTTTTCATAATGGTTACTATGTTCAAGTAACTTTTGCCAAAACTGCCAGTTAATTAGATCAGGAGCTTTTAAATTTCTCATTACAGGGAATACAAAAGAATACTGATTTTTGAGCAATTTCAACAAAGTTATGTGGTTACATCTTAATGTTAATGTGTTCATTCAATCCACATTCCAATGTCTTTCTGCAGTGATGGCGGGGTGGGGTGGGGGGGCATATTTACTGTGTGAAACCAATTTGAATCGTTTGGTGTTTTTTTTAGGATGTAACAAATTAATTAAATAATTCAAGACAAACAACTAATTTAGCTGCAACCTTGACTTATGCATTAACTTCAATGTTATTATCAATTCATAGTGCTGCTATTATTCTACTTGTGATTAATCAGATGTTAAATGTTCTTATATATGTTCTTATGCATTCAGCAACCTTGACAGTAAATGTTACTGTCAGCCATGTTCTGCTGCATTAGCCATAGGCAGCCGTCAGCTATTTTCTGACCTTTAGTTATGGTCAGCCTAACAGACATTTTGTGCTACTCAGTTATGGGCATCTTTAACATCTGTCTATTGAAAACATATGGCCTGATATACTCATGAATACTTTGAACCTAAACAGTTCCCAATCTGCTGCAAATTTAAAATGTGACCATCATGAGAAAGTAGTCATTTCACATGACTGTTATGCAGTAGTAACACAAGATGTTGTTGTCAAGCCAAAAAAAAACTGCAGATGCTGAAGAGGGGAGGGGAGCTGCCTCGTGCTCCCACGAGAAGGTTGAACAGTTCATCCACTTTACCAACACCTTCCACCCCAACCTCAAATTCACCTGGACCGTCTCAGACTCCTCCCTCCCCTTCCTAGACCTTTCCATTTCTATCTCGGGCGACCGAATCAACACGGACATTTACTATAAACCGACCGACTCCCACAGCTACCTAGACTACACCTCCTCCCACCCTGCCCCCTGTAAAAACGCCATCCCATATTCCCAATACCTTTGTCTCCGCCGCATCTGCTCCCAGGAGGACCAGTTCCAAAACCGTACAACCCAGATGGCCTCCTTCTTCAAAGACCGCAATTTCCCCCCA
>NC_057713.1:65306066-65312311 GCF_004010195.1 Chiloscyllium plagiosum
CCACTCCCGGCACCTTCCCCTGCAACCGCAAGAAATGCAAAACTTGCACCCACACCTCCACCCTTACTTCCCTCCAAGGCCCCAAGGGATATTTCCATATCCGCCACAAATTCACCTACACCTCCACACACATCATTTATTGCATCCGCTGCACCCGATGTGGCCTCCTCTATATCGGGAAGACAGGCCGCCTACTTGCGGAACGTTTCAGAGAACACCTCTGGGACACCCGGACCAACCAACCCAACCACCCCGTGGCTCAACACTTCAACTCCCCCTCCCACTCCACCAAGGACATGCAGGTCCTTGAACCCCTCCATCGCCAGACCATAGCAACACGACGGTTGGAGGAAGGCCGCCTCATCTTCCGCCTAGGAACCCTCCAACCACAAGGGATGAACTCGGATTTCACCAGTTTCCTCATTTCCCCTCCCCCCACCTTGTCTCAGTCAAATCCCTCAAACTCAGTCAAATCCATCAAATCCACCTTCCTAACCTGCAATCTTCTTCCTGACCTCTCTGTCCCCACCCCACTCTGGCCTATCACCCTCACCTTGACCTCCTTCCACCTATGGACAGGCAAAATCGACGTTTCGGGCAAAAGCCCTTCATCAGGAATAAAATCCAGAATCTGGTTTCCAGCATCTGCAGTCATTGTTTTTACCTCCTTCCACCTATCGCATTTCCAACGCCCCTCCCCCAAGTCCCTCCTCCCTACCTTTTATCTTAGCCTGCTGGACACACTTTCCTCATTCCTGAAGAAGGGCTTATGCCTGAAACGTCGATTCTCCTGTTCCTTGGATGCTGCCTGACCTGCTGCGCTTTTCCAGCAACACATTTTCAGCAAAAAAAACCTCTGCCTGCCACATAAATCTGTAACGTATAATATGAATCATAGGATCATAGAATCCCTACAGTGTGGAAACAGGCCATTTGACTGCTGCTATGATGCGAGGTACTATAACCATAGATCACAATGAATGGTGGATTGTATCAAACAGCCTGTACTTCATTCCTGATGAAGGGTTTATGCCTCAGATGCAACCTGACCTGCTGTGCTTTTCCAGCACCATACTCTCAACTCTGATCTTCAGCATCTGCAGTCCTCACTTTCTCCTCAGGCTGTTATGCAAAAGCAAGATAAAAAACTTTGATGGCATGTTAATCTTTTTTTGAGTAATAATCAGCAAATTTACGCCCTGGTCATCATCACATATTTCTCATTTTTTTAATATATTCGTCCAAGCTGAGTATAAAATTAAATAAATAAATAAAAGCCGTGAATATAGACATGATTTTTGCATCTCCCTCAATCAAAAAGGGGGAATTGGAGCATTAATTTCTATTTGCTATTTTACAATCCCAAACCTTCCAGAAATGAGCTTCCAAATCCAAAATCCTTTCTAGTTTTGACTCCTGCACAAAACCGTCCTGGTCATGATCCTTGGAATACTCTTCCAGGATGTCAGTCTTGGCTCAGTGATAACATTCCTGTCCTTGAATTAGAAACATGTATTATAAAGAATGAGCAGTATCCAAAAAACTGAACCAAAAAAAAGCAAACTGTATCATGAAAAAAACCTCTGATGACACCTTTTGGTCAATAAGGGAATAGCATCAGTATTTACATACAAAAATAAATGTCAAATAATATGGGGTCTTCAGTTTCCTCACATATGTTAATGAACCAGATGCACATGCTGCAAGAAGTGTAAGACAGCTGGAGGTAGATACCTTGTGCCATAGTTATCCTTGCCCCAGGCCTCCTGCTAGGCCTAAACTGAGGAAGCAGGAGGCTCTGTGTGACAACACACACTAGGCATCAATGACCACTGGTGACACAATAGGCAAATTGTTGCCTCAGAAATTGTGATATATCATATTGTTGATGTATTGTTAACACTGTCACTTGTAAATCTTAGAACATAGCACTCTCAAGCAAGCATACAGGCACACAATATGTCTTCACCTTGACCTCTTCCAGCCATTTAAGAGGTGTGTCTAATTGAACCTGATTAGTTTGATTTATCATGTTGCAAAATAGCTTTTTTAGAATAACATATTTGTTCACTTTAGTTTAGCTTGAACTTAATTTTTCCATCATTGCAATATCTTGGTTTGACCAAAATGTGAGGTTAATAGTCATGTCTCTAACAATAGAAATCCTCTTACCTTGCGTAAAAAAAAGGTATTTATATGTTATAAGAATAAAATATAATTACACTATATTATGACATGCTAGTGATCACACATTATTTGGACATTGATTGAGTTACACTATAAATACCACTTGTTATAGCTCACAACTCCAAAGGGATGTTAATATTGTCTTACAGCCTAAGGAAATTGACATGACCACATGGATAAAGGGAATATGTCTGCTGCTCCATGGAGGCCCTCAGTATTTATGATAGGAAGCTCGAGGGCAGCATTACTGCAGTAGCAGCCCATGTTGCAAAATTTATATCCAGCAGTGTAACAGTTTTGCAGTGCTGGAATCCAAAGTAGACAAGCAGGAGACTGGAAGAAGACAGCAAGCCAGGCAGCATCAGGAAGTGGAGAAGTCGATGTTTTGGGTGTAACCCTTTGTTATGTAATCAAGTGATATAATAGCTGGTGATCTTGAACAATTACATAAATATGAAATGTGGGGCACATTATACTAAAGAATTCAATGAATTTTCAATTCAGCATCTTGTATCTAGGTAAGTGCATTACAATGGGGAGAAAGTGACGTCTGCAGACGCTGGAGATCAAAGCTGAAACTTTATTGCTGGAACAGCACAGCAGGTCAGGCAGCATCTAGGGAATAGAACCTGCTGTGCTGTTCCAGCAATAAAGTTTCAGCAAGTGCATTACAATCAAAAGCACCCGTGTGTCTGGGCTCACAATAAGCAATTTAATATCTGTAGCCACTGTTCCCTCAGCACGTTCCCTCAGAGGTCTTAGTAAAATGGAGGCTGAGACTTATATATCATTAGGTCACATGCCATTGCACAGTGATAACATCATAAACATGTTCCTTAAAGTATATCCCATATTTGTTTAGATTACTTGATTAGAGTACTTTGATTAGATTACTTACAGTGTGGAAACAGGCCCTTCAGCCCAACAAGTCCACACCGACCCGCCGAAGCGCAACCCACCCAGACCCATTCTCCTATATTTACCTCTTCACCTAACACTACAGGCAATTTAGCATGGCCAATTCATCTAACCTGCACATTTTTGGACTGTGGGAGGAAACCGGAGCACCTGAAGAAAACCCACGCAGACATGGGGAGAATGTGCAAACTCCACACAGAGAGTTGCCTGAGATGGGAATTGAACCCAGTCTCTGGCGCTGCGAGGCAGCAGTGCTAACCATATCTAATAGGATATTTACCACAACAGTTCCCTTCTGCATCACTGGTTCAAAATCCTGGAACACATTTCCTAATTGCACTATAATCCCACACAGATTATAGCGGGTCAAGTAGGCAGCTCACCATCTCAAGGGTAATATTAGCAATAGGGACTTTCGTAACCATACCGTTATCCCATGAAAAAACGACATCCATAGAAAGATAGTTCCAGTTCATTGCACTTTTTTTACTTAGCTCCTGGGGCATTAAGCCAAGAAAAATAGTCCTAATACGTTGTAGACTGTTAATACATAATGACTAGCTCAAATAAAAGATCATAGACTGGATTTTAATAAGTATCTGGTAAACAGTTGGGTGATAAATTGTGTCCATAAAGTAATAAAGGAAGGTATGAGTAATAATGGAGTGCCATTGTCTTCACTGGATCTAGTTATATAATATTTCATCCAAAAAGTATAACAATGTATTATATGTGCTCTGTATAGAATATAGAACCTCATCCATGTAGAATCCCTACAATGTGGAAGACCATACTGACCCTCTGAAGAGCATCACACCCAAGCCCGATGCCCTATGCTACTCCTGTAACCCTGCATTATCTCCATGGCTAATCTACTTAGCCTGGGCACTATGGGCAATTTAGCGTGGCCATTCCACCTAACCTGTACATCTTTGGGCTGTGGGAGGAAATCGGAGGAAATCGGAGGAAACCCGTACAGATACAGAGAGAATGTACAAACTCCACACAGACAGGGTGGAATGAAACCCCGGGTCCCTGATTGTTAGGCAGCAGTGCTGACTGCTGAGCCACCATGCCACTATCATTCTGAACTAGAAATGTTTGTTGAAAATATATTTTATGAATGTCCTCAAAACAGACAAAGCAAACATTTAGTGAACCATTAAAATAATTTGTTTCATAGGAAGGTAAATATACAGTAAAACTGTTTTGACTAGATTCAGTTATTTCAAGTTGGGGAATTTTGTGTATGAACATAAAATAAAAGCATACCATTGTAACATATACCAGTGGGTCTTCTTACAACCTGAAATAAATTTCAACTATTCTGCAGCATTTAACAAATTCCCTTTTAATAATTCTGATAGTACTAACAGCCCTTCTGTTTCAACATTTGCTCTTTTTGTCTGAGTGTCTGCATGCCTCTCTCTTCCCAACACAATGAACACAATTAAGTTTTTTTGTTTCATTACATGAACAATTTGTTTATTATTTAGATTGGGGAAAAATCTCACTTTAGATACCTTATTAACAATGCTTCATTGAACATTTTTTTAAAGTTGCAACAAACCACATTTTTAAGAAATCTGCAATTTAAAGAAATCAACAAAGAGGATTGATGAGGGCAGAGCAGTGGACATAAACTATGTGGATTTTGGTAAAATGTTCGGCAAGATTTCTCATGGTAGATTGGTTAGCAAGGTTAGCTTGCATGGAATACAGGGAGAACTAATCATTTGCATACAGAACAGGCTCAAAGGAAGAAGACAGAGGCTGGTAGTGGAGGGTTTCAGACTGGAAGCCTGTGACCAGTGGGGTGCCACAAGGATCAGTGCTGGGTCCACTGCTTTCATCATTTATATAAATGATTTGGATATGAAAATTGGAGATATAGTTTGTAAATTTGCAAATGGCACCAAAGTTGGAGGTGAAGAATATTACCTCAGATTACAACGGGATCTTGATCAGATGGGCCAATGGGCCGAGAAATGGCAGATAGAGTTTAATTTAGATAAATGTGAGGTACTGAAAAGGCAAATCAGGGTAGTACTAATACATTTAATGGTAAGGGCCTGGGGAGTGTTGCTGAACAAAGGGACCTTGGAGTGCAGGTTCATAACTGCTTGAAAGTGGAGTTGCAGATAGATAGGCTAGTGAAGAAGGCTTTTGGTATGTTTTCTTTTATTGGTCAGAGCATCGAGTACAGGAGTTTCAAGCAGGAGAGCTTCATCAAGAACGGTCCCTGCCCAAAACATCAATTTTCCTGCTCCTCAAATGCTGCCTGACTTGCTGTGCTTTTCCAGCATCACTCTAATCTTGACTCTAATCTCCAGCATCTGCAGTCCTCACTTTCACCATCGAGTATAGGAGTTGAGAGGTCATGTTGCGGCTGTGCATGACATTGGTTAGGCCACTTTTGGAATATTGTGTGAAATTCTGGTCTCCCTCCTATTGGAAGGATGTTGTTCAACTAGAATCAGTTCAGAAAAGATTTACAAGAATGTTGCCAGGGTTAGACTGATTGAGAGAAAGTGAGGACTGTGGATGCTGGAGATCAGAGTCGAAGAGTGTGGTACTGGAAAAACACAACCGGTCAGGCAACATCGTAGAAGCAGGAGATTCGACGTTTCGAGCATAAGCTCTTCATTCCTGATGAAAAGCTTATGCTCGAAACATTCATTCTCCTGCTCCTTGGATGCTGCCTGACCAGCTGTGCTTTTCCAGCACCACACTCTTTGACTTACAAAGTGTCCATATTACAGAGGAGGGAGTGCTGGATGTCTTGAAATGGTTAAAGGTGGATAAATCCGCAGGACTTGATCAGGTGTACCCGAGAACTCTGTGGGAAGCTAGAGAAGTGATTGCTGGGCCTCTTGCTGAGATATTTGTATCATCGATAGTCACAGATGAGGTGCCGGAAGACTGGAGGTTGGCAAACGTGGTGCCACTGTTTAAGAAGGGCGGTAAAGACAAGCCAGAGAACTATAGACCAGTGAGCCTGACCTCGGTGGTGGGCATGTTGTTGGAGGGAATCCTGAGGGACAGGATGTACTTGTATTTGGAAAGGCGAGGGCTGATTAGGGATAGTCAACATGCCTTTGTGCGTGGGAAATCATGTCTCACAAACTTGATTGAGCTTT
>NC_057713.1:65312544-65314450 GCF_004010195.1 Chiloscyllium plagiosum
TTTGGGAAAGCAAATCTTAGCAGGAATTATATACTTAATGGTAAGGTCCTTGGAAGTGTTGCTGAACAAAGATACCTTGGAGTGCAGGTTCATAGCTCCTTGAAAGTGGAGTCACAGATAGATAGGAAAGTGAAGAAGGCGTTTGGTATGCTTTCCTTTATTGGTCAGAGTATTGAGTTGGGAGGTCATGTTGCGGCTGTACAGGACATTGGTTCGGCCACTGTTGGAATATTGCAACATTCTGGTCTCCTTCCTATCGGAAAGATGTTGTGAAACCTGAAAGGGTTCAGAAAAGATTTACAAGGATGTTGCCAGGGTTGGAGGATCTGAACTATAGGGAGAGGCTGAACAGGCTGGGGCTGTTTTTCCTGGAGCATCAGAAGCTGCGGGGTGACCTTATAGAGGTTTACAAAATTATGAGGGGCATGGATAGGATAAATAGGCAAAGTCTTTTCCCTGAGTCTAGGAGTCCAGAACTAGAGGGCATAGGTTTAGGGTGAGAGGGGAAAGATATAAAAGAGACCTAAGGGGTAACGTTTTCATGCAGAGGGTGGTATGTGTATGGAATGAGCTGCCAGCGGATGTGGTGGAGGCTGGTACAATTGCAACATTTAAGAGGCACTTGAATGGCTATATGAATATGAAGGGTCTGGAGGGATATCGGCCAGGTGCTGGCAGGTGGGACTAGATTGGGTTGGGATATCTGGTCGGCATGGACGGGTTGGACCGAAGGGTCTGTTTCCATGCTGTACATCTCTATGACTCTATGACTTAGAGGGGTTGAGCTACAGAGAGAGGCAGAATGGGCTGCATCAAAAGCTGAAGGGTTAATAAAATCATGTGGGGCATGAGTAGGGTAAATAGACAAGGTCTTTTCCCTTGGCTGGGGGAGTCCAGAGCTAGAGGGCATAGGTTTAAGATGAGAGGAAAAAGATTTGAAAGGGACATATAAGGGAACTTTTTCACATAAAAGGTGGTGCGAGCATGGAATGAGCTGCCAGAAGAAGTGTTGTGTCAACTTTTTTCCTACTCTAAGATCAAACTAACCTACATTTTACTATCATCCATGTGCCTATCCAAAAATCATTTAAATGTCCCTGACTCTACTACCACCACTGGCAGTGCATTCTACGTAGCCACCACTCTCTGTGTAAAGAACCTACCTCTGACGTCTCCACTAAACGTTCCTTCAATCACTTTAAAATTATGCCCGCTTGTGATAGACGTTTCTCCTTTGGCCTGGGAAAAAGACTCTGGCTATCTACTCTATGTATGCATCTCAACATCTTGGACACCTCTATCAAGTCACCTCCCATCCTTCTTCACTCCAATAAGGGAAGCTCTAACTCCCTCAAACTTTCTTCATAAGGCATGCCCTCCAGTTCAGGCAGGATCCTGGTAAATCTCCTTTGCACCCTCTCTAAAGCTTCGACATCTATCCTATAATGAGGCGAACAGAACTGAACACAATATTTTAAGTGTTATAGATTAAAGTTTGTGAGAAGATTTGTAGCTCAGGTGCTAATTGTTGTGGTCCTGTTCACCGAGCTGGGAATTTGTCTTGCAGACGTTTCGTCCCCTGTCTAGGTGACAGCCTCAGTGCTTGGGATCCTAATGTGAAGTGCTTCTGTGATTTTTCCTCCGGCATTTGTAGTGGTTTGAATCTGCCGCTTCCAGTTGTCAGTTCCAGCTGTCCGTTGCAGTGGCCGGTATGTTGGGTCCAGGTCGATGTGCTTATTGATTGAATCTGTGGATGAGTGCCATGCCACTAGGAATTCCCTGGCTGTTCTCTGTTTGGCTTGTCCTATAATAGTAGTGTTGTCCCAGTCGAATTCATGTTGCTTGTCATCTGTGTGTGTGGCTACTAAGGATAGCTGGTCGTGTCGTTTCGTGGCTAGTTGGTGTT
>NC_057713.1:65315058-65342859 GCF_004010195.1 Chiloscyllium plagiosum
ATTTGGTTGTTGAATGTGAAGTGTGTTGTGAGGCACAGGTCCAGTAGTTTTTGTATGCCGTCTTTGTTGATAGGTTCAATGTCCTGTTGTCTGTTCTGTATGTCCAGCAGGTTGGCTATTGTTTCTCTGGCTAGGGTTTTGTCGATAGAGGTGAATAGTGCCGTTACATCGAATGAGACCATGGTTTCTCCCTTGTCTATATGTGTATTTCTGATGATGTCCAAGAATTCCTGTGTTGACTGTGTAGAGTGTCTGGATCCGCTGATCAGGTATTTCAGTTTCTGCTGTAGTTCTTTAAGTTCTAAAGAACTACAGCAGAAACTGAAACACCTGACCCAACATACCGGCCACTGCAACGGACAGCTGGAACTGACAACCAGAAGCGGCAGATTCAAACCACTACAAATGCCGGAGGAAGTCGGTGTGGACTTGTTGGGCCGAAGGGCCTGTTTCTACACTGTAATGTAATCTAATCTAAAAGCACTGAGGATGTCACCTAGACAGGGGACGAAACGTCTGCAATATAAATTCCCAGCTCGGCGAACAGGACCACAATTAGTGTTATAGAGCTGCAGCATAACCTCGACACTGTTAAACTCAATCCCCCTGCTAATGAAAAACAACACACTTTCTTAACAACCCTATCAACTTGTGTGGCAAATTCCTCCCACAGCCAAAAAGATGTGCAGGTTAGCTGAATTGGCCAT
Source organism: Chiloscyllium plagiosum (assembly GCF_004010195.1). Taxonomy (NCBI): domain Eukaryota; kingdom Metazoa; phylum Chordata; class Chondrichthyes; order Orectolobiformes; family Hemiscylliidae; genus Chiloscyllium; species Chiloscyllium plagiosum. Next base: position 65,315,766 of record NC_057713.1, read on the forward strand.
GCTAAATTGTCCAGAGTGTCCAGGGATGTGTAGTTAGGTGGATTAGCCATGGGAAAATGTAGAGTTACAGAGATATGGTTGTAGGTTGGGTCTGGCTAGGACGCTATTTGAAGGTTCAATGTGAATTCGATGGGCCAAATGGCCTGCTTCCACACTGTAGGTATTCTGTGATCTCAAAACATGTTCCATGGCCACTGACTACACTCAGCTCCAAAGCACAGACATTGGCATCAGACATGTACTAATTTTGCACTCAAATGCAGGAGTATATGTGTACATTTCATTGTAAGACTATTCTTAGAACACCTTGCACACAGGGATAGGCATCCAATCCATTGATTTGAGCAGAATGCATGTCAGGGCTCCCCCCTTCCTCTCTCAGTACCCACTGAATTCACGTCTACTTTTCATACCTGCACCACATGCCAGAGTATACAGCAAACATATTGCTTCAACCAAATGGCAATGTTTCAAAGTTTAAGGGGAGTGAGAACTTAAGAACTAGAAGAAGAAGTCGACAATTCAGCCCCTCAAACCTGATCCACCATTCAATATTTCCGTGGCTGATCTCATTTCAGCCTCATCTTCACATGCCTGCCTGCTCTCCATAACTCTTCAAGCCCATCACTAATTAAAAATCTTTCTATCCCTTCTTAAATTTATTCAATGTCCCAACATCCACCAGTTCTGGGTAGTGAATTCCACAGATTCATGATCTTTTGAGAGGTAATTTCTCCTCATCTCTGTTTTAAATTTGGAACCCTTCTTCTTAAAGCTATGTCCTCTCAATCTAGATTGACACAAAAGAGGAAACATTTCCTCTATGTCTACTTTGTTAAGCCCTTTACACATCTTATATACCTCAATTAAATGTCCTCTCATTCTTATCAAATATTTATATATAAAATGTGGTATCAGCCTCAACTGCTCAATCTCTCTTCATTCTCTCATCCAGGCTAGTCCTTCTCGTCCCAGTCAGACCAAGGGAGTCAGCCTTCAGTTGATAGGATCTAGGCAATGTAAATCTAATATCAGATTTGGGCATAGTCATGCTTGGGGCGGTCGCTCCATGTACTACAGCTCAGGAAACAGCTCATGCTCAATCCTGCAGGCCCACTGCAACCAATCCAGGAAGTCACATTAAGTCAGTCAGGGAGATGAACAGAGACCAGTCTGTATTCTGGCCAATCATCGGTTGGGACTATCCGTCCAAGTCAGTCAGAGGATAGGGCCACTGTCAATTTGTAATTTGGTTCATTGAAAGTTCAGAGGAATTATAAGGGGCATTGCTCTGGTAGGGAAACTGGGAAAAGTTAATCCTAGGAATTGGAGGCCGAATGCTGGGATTCAGAAAATAATAATCCTATATTGTCTCGTCTAGTGTTTTGTGTATAGTATTGGTTTTCTTTAAGGAAGGTTACATTGCTTTAGAAACAGTTCAGAGAAAATAAGCCAGATTAAAATCTGAGTGGGATGATTGTTTTACGAGGAAAGATTGGGTTGGCTAGGCTTTAAACTATTAGCATTTGGAGGAAAGATTGGGTTGGCTAGGCTTTAAACTACTAGCAATTGGAGGAGTAAGATGCAATATACGTGGAATGTATTATACTGAGTAGTTTTGGTAAGTGTGAAAAGTTTTCTATTTCAGGGAGAGTCCAGAGGTAGGGGTGAAATGTTTAAAACAGAGAAGAGGCAGTTTTTGTGCTCTCACGGATGGTTATGAGCTTTTGTAATTCTTCCTTAAAGGAACGGAAGGTAAGTCTTTAAATATTTTTAAGGCCGAGGTAGATAGATTCTTAATAAGTAGGGATGAAAGATTTTTGGGATAGGCAGAACTTGGAATAATCAGATTAGCTATTATCTTATTAAATTGTGGCATAGGCTTGAAAGGCTAAATACTCATACTCCTAATTTGTATGTTTGTTAATTGAAGTTTCTGCTGAAAATAATTTACTCAGGGTTAAAAATTAAGCAGTAAGAAGGATGATGGACGGCTAGCCAAAATGTATTAGAAGGGATAACATCTAAGAAAAATTGAAGATGCATCAAATTAAGAGATGGAATAGCACTCAAAATGTGCACAAGTATGTAGCTAATAACATTTGAAAGGAAGAACATGCATATGCTTGGCTCAATCCATAGTAGCTTTCTTCATTCTTTGTTCTTCACCACACATCATCTCCTTCACTTCCAATAAAGAAAACTTATTTTCTGCCAACCTCCATTTGGGGGAGCACTTTAGCAGTAGTAGTCATGAATTCATCAAATTTTGGTTGATTTTATGTTAGTTTATTACTGCAAATTATTCAATGTGATTTTGGGAGGCTCATTTTTCAAATTTGAGTTAATATTTTGGTAAAACAAACTGAGGGGTCTACTTCAATAAATTTATAGTGATACCGATGAAAAAAAATGATTTAATTCTGTAAAATGCTGTAATTATCCGAAGTCGGGTAGTATCTTTAAAGAAGGGAAGACAGTTACTGTCTCAGGTAGAGCTTTTCCAAAAATTGGAAGGTATTGAAGGTGAACGGTTTAGAAGGGTCAAAGAGAGAGAAGAGAATGGTCATATTGCACACATAGAAACAAACAAGGGTAGGGCTTATACAATTCATGGGTAGTATTGTAGCCTTGGGTAATGTTGTAGAACAGAGGGACCTAGGAATTCAAGCAAATAATCCTTTGAAGTTTCTTTCACACATAGACAGGGTGGTTAAAAAGGCACTTGGCACACTTGCCTTCATTGCTCAGTCTTTTAAGAATAGGAGTTGGGAAGTCGTGTTAAGATAATACAGGACATTGGTAAGGCCTCTTCTGGAAGACTTTGTCCAGTTCTGGTCACCCAGTTATAGGAAGGATATTATTAAGCTGGAGAGGGTTCAGAAGAGTTGTTTTTCTCTGGAATGGTGCAGGCTGAGTGGAGACTTGATAAAAGTTTATAAAATTATGACGTGTATAGATTGGGTTGACAGTCCGAATATTTTTCTCAGAGTTGCAATGTCTAAAACTAGGGAACATGCAGTAAGATGAGAGCGGGAAAGTTCAAAGGAAATGTGAAGGGCAAGTTTTTTACCCAGAGAGTGTGGTGTTGGAGACAGATATGATAGGGGCGTTTAAGAGACATTTAGATAAGCACATGAATAAGCACATAAGGGCAGCACGGTGGCACAGTGGTTAGCACTGCTGCCTCACAGTGCCTGGGTCCCAGGTTCAATTTCAGCCTCAGGCAACTGTCTGCATGGAGTTTGCACATTCTCCTCGTGTCTGCGTGGATTTGCTCTGGTTTCCTCCCACAGTCCTAAAATGTGCAAGTCAGGTGAATTGGCCATGCTAAATTGCCCATTGTGTTAGGTGCATTAGTCAGAGGGAAATGGGTCTGGGTGGGTTACTCTTTGGAGGATTATTTGGGTCAAAGAGCCTGTTTCCACACTGTAGGTAATCTAATCTAATTTACAAGGAATGGAGGGATATGGTCAAAGGGCAAGCAGAAGAGATTAGTCTAATTTGGCATCATGTTTGGCACAACATTGTGGGCTAAAGGGCCCCTTCCTGTTCTATGTTCTAAGAGATTTACCAGGATCTTGCCATCTAAGGAAATTTTGAGTTATAAAGAAAGGCTGGATAGGCTGGGACCTTTTTCCACTGGAGCTTAGAAAGTTGAGAGGCAACCTAATAGAAGTTTGCAAAATAATACGTGGTATCGATAGAGTTAATGATAGTTGGCTTTTCCCAAGGATGGGACATTTCAAGACCAGGGTCCACATTTTTAAAGTGAGAGGAGAGAAATTTAAAAAAAGACTTGAGGGGCAAATCCTTTACACAGAGGGTGGTTCACATGTGGAATAAACTTCCTGAGGAAACGATGGATGCGGCTACAATTACAAAATCTAAAAAACATTTGGATAAGTACATGATTAGGAAAGATTTGGAGGGATATGGACAAGGAACAGGCAGATGGGATTATGTTCTGCATGGACTGGTTGGACCGAAGGTCCCGTATCCGTTCTGTATGGAAAACAGGAGTTGATTCAACAGTGGAAATGATAGAGTTAAAGACAAAAGAAGTCATAATGAGAAAAATGATTTGAACTCATACTTAGCTCTGAGGTAGAGACACTACAACTCCATCACACGAGCACTATGTTGTAGGCATACACAGTTGCTGGTGCCAGCAAAAGCTGCACCTTGATAATTGTGACATGGAACAGAAATGCCATTAACCTGGCCTTCCCCAAAAGAAGCCAGATATTTATGTATGGGAGAAAAGTATAAAAGAATATGTAAATTGAATAAGAATTTTAGACTACTTAGTTAGATAGAGTACATTAGGATACAATATATTACAGTATATAGAGAATTGGCTAACCTATAGAAGCCAGAGAGTTAGGATAAAGTGAACATTTTTAGTTTGGCAATCTGCAATTAGTGATATGTACAGGAATCAGTGCTGGCCCAAAGTTATGTACAATATATAATAATGATGTGGATGAGGAAAGTAAATGTACTATAGTGAAGTTTACAGATCACACAAAAATAGGTCAGAAGGCAAGTGGTAAAGATGACACAGAGAGTCTGCAGACCTCTTACTTATGGAAAGATATACTGGCAGTTCAGATATTCCTGGCTAATAGCAAGCATGGAAGGACTGTCTTATGAGGAGAGGTTGAGTAGGTTGGACCTATTCTCATTGGAATTTAAAAGAATGAGACGTGACCTAATTGAAACAAATAAGATTCTTAAGGGGCTTGACAGGATGGATGTAACAAGGTTGTTTCTCCTTGTGGGCAAATCTAGAACCAGAGGGTAAAATCTCAGAATAAGGTGATGTACATTTGAGACAGTTATGGGGAGGCATTCATCGCTGAGGTGTGAATCTGTGGAATTATTTACCCAGAGGACTTTTGAAGCTGGGTTATTAAATATATTTAAGGGCTGAGATGTGCAGATTTTTAATCAATAAAGGAATCAAGAGTTATGGGGAAAGACAGGAAAGTGGCGTTGAGGATTATGAGATAAGCCATGATCTCATTGAATGCTATAGCAGATGCTATGGACTGAATGGCCTACTTATTGTCCTACATATTATGGGCTTGTGGTCTTGAAATGTATAGTTCATTATCTGGAGCACGAACACCAGCACAAACCAATTGAGACATGCTGGGAATTCTCTATCATTTGATGTAGTGTAAGCTATTGATTGAAATAAATAAAGACCTGAATAGAGAGATGGAATGCTGACCTTCAAACTTGTTTCAAGTTTCATTAAACATTATATAATTCTACAAGTCAGAGTGAGAGTAGAAGATTTATTGGCCTCTGATTAGTTGGACAGCTCAGCCAATGGGAGTTAAGGTCCTGAGGTATTTAAGCACAGAGTAAAGCTTGCCACTGATTGGCACAAAATGTAATAGGATGTCTTGAAAAGTGACAATGCAAAGGTATTGCCCACTCTCCAGCCTGCAACTTACTTTGTTATCTCCTCAAAACTCTACTAAGTGATTTACTTGTACTTCTTTCAGTTTAGGCCACCAATTCACTTCTCACTATGTGTTTTATCTACATTATGGAGACCAAACATTGGTTGAATGATTGCTTTCTTGAAGACTTTATTCGGTCCACAAGCATTACACTGAGCTTCTGATTGTCTGTTATTTTAATTTTCTGCTCCATTCCCTCTCTGATGTTTTAGTCTTCATTGTTCTAATGGTCATCAAAATAGACTAAAGGAACAGCACCTTATTTATGACTAGGCACATTGTACTTAACATGCAGTAATTTCAGATTATTACATTTGTTTCTTTTTTCTTTGGTTGGTAATTTTACTTTTCACATTCACATCTCTGCTAGGCTCATCCTTTTGTTGTTTTAAGTGTCTCATTATAACCTTATTTTGTCTTTTATCATTTAATCTTTTTTCATCCTTTATTGATTAAAAATCTGTCCATCCTACCACAGACTATTCCTCTTGTTCTTTCTACCCACCGTCTTCCAAAGCCTTGGTCAAAAGTTATTACATCTTAAAGTGTGCGCACTTCTGATGAAAGGTTTGAATCTGAAACTTTTGACAAAGTTATCACAGAGTTAGAGAGACTTTATGAATCTTTACAAATGGTATCAACATCTGATTTCATGAGCCCTAGCACAATTTCTGGGTGTCCCCAATTTTCGTAAACAAGAGATAAGTTATGGGGTGGTGTGGACCAGTAGCAAATAACCAATGGATGTCTGGTCTCTCAGCCAAACCTCATAAACATTCATTGCTGACAAACCAGATGTCTTTTATTATTTTGAAACAATTGTACTGCAAAGAACATATTACTTGATAGATAGCTCTTTTGCCGTCATCTATTAGCGCACGTTGTTTATTCACACAAAGTGAAGATGTGTTACATGCTTCTGTTTCTACTGTCAATATTTAAAACATAAAGAAAGTTATGAATTAATAAATAAATGAAATATTGAATGATTTCTTAAAAGAAAATATTTTTGACATGTGCTATTGTTACAAAAGGGATATTTAATTCTTAGTGTGTGTACTGAGGTAATTGCATGGGAGTTTCCAAGTTAACATTGAGTGTATGAGGGACCATAAGTTGTGGTGATGGGGCATAGATTGATTTGGAGGATATGAGGACCAATGAGGATGTCTGGAATGGCATGAGTTGGTATTGATATAATATGGGGGTGTCAAAGAGTCAGAGCTGAAAAATGTGTTGCTGGAAAAGCGCAGCAGGTCAGGCAGCATCCAAGGAGCAGGAGAATCGACGTTTCGGGCATAAGCCCTTCTTCAGGAATCAGAGTCAAAGAGTCAGAGTTATACAACATGGAAACATATCCTTCAGTTCAAACAGTCCATGCCAATCATGTTCCCAAACTAAACTAGTCCCAGTGTGGAAGCAGACCCTTTGGTCCAACTCATCCATGCTGACCAGATATCCTCTATAAATCTAGTTCCATTTGCCAGCATTTGGCCCACATCCCCCTAAATCCTTCCTATTCATATGACCATCCAGATGTCTTTAAATGTTGTAATCATACCAGCGTCTACAGCTTCCTATGGCTTCATTCCATACATGCACCACCCTTGGTGTGCAAACATTGCCCCATAGGTCTTTTTATGGTGGTCCCCTCTCACCTTAAAACCATGCCCTCCAGTTTTGGACTCCTCCACCTGGGGAAAAATACTTGTCTATTTACCCTATCCATTTCCCCTCGAGGGAAAAAAGCCCCAACCTATTCAGCCTCTCCCTATAACACAAACTCTCCAACCCTGGCAACATCCTTGTAAATCTTTTCTTATCCAATTCTAGTTTCACAATATCCTTCAGACAGAAGGGAGACCAGAATTGTGTGCAATACTCCAAAAGTGGCTGAACTGTTGTTCTGTACAAGCACAACATGACTTCCCAACTTCTATATTCAATGCACTGACCACTAAAGGCAAGCATACTAAATGCCTTCTTCACGATCCTGTCTACTTGTGACTCCTATGTCAAGGAAATTTGAACCTGCAAGCCAAGATCTCTTTGTTCACCAATACTCTCCAGGACCTTTCAATTAAGTGTAAAAGTCCTGCCCTGATTTGCCTTTCCAAAATTCAACACCTCACATTTATCTACATTAAACTCCAACTGCCACTCCTCAGCCCATTGGCCCATCTGATCAAGATCCCATTGTATTCTGAAGTAACCTTCTTCACTATCCACTGCACCTCCAATTTTAGTGTCATCTGCAAACTTACTAATTATACCTCTTATGTTCACAACCAAATCATTTATGTAAATGACAAAAAGCAGTGAACCCAGCACCGATCCTTCTGGCACACCACTGGTCACTGGCCACCAATCTGAAAAGCAACCCTTCACCACAACCCTGTGTCTTCTACCTTCAAGCCAGTTCTGTATTCAAATAGAGGTTCTCCCTCTATTCCATGTGATCTTCCCTTGCTAACCAATCTACCATGAGGAACCTTGCCAAACACCTTACTGAAATCCATATAGATCACATTTACTGCTCTGTCCTCATCAATCCTCTTCATTACTCCTTCAAAAAACTAAATCAAGTTAGTGAGACATGATTTCCCACACAATTTGCCTACTACTGGGCTTACTGGTCTCTAATTCCTGGTTTTTCCTTACCACCTTTCTTAAATAGTGGCACAACATTAGCCAATCTCCAGTCTTCCAACACCTTGATTGCCTGTGTTTGGCCCATTTCCCTCTAAACTTTTCCCATTTATGCACTAATCCAAATGTCCTTTAAATGTTATAACTTTTCCTGCACCTATCACTTCCTCTGGCAATTCGTTCCACATTAAGAATCACTCTCTGTGTAAAAAAAATGTTGTCACTCATGTCCTTTTTCACCTTAACAATGTGCCCCCTAGTTTTAAACTCCCCCACCCAAGAGAAAAGATCTTTTCTATTCACCTTATCTCTGCCCCTCTTGACTTTGTAAAGCTTTATGACGTCTCCACTCAACCTCCTGTGCTCCAGTTAAAAAAGTCCCAGCCTATCAATTTATTTTTATAATTCAAACCCTCCATTCCTGACAACAAGAGGTGTGAAGGGGAAGGAATATGGAGCTGTTTTCTTCCTTGTTTGTTGTTTTTATTATAACTTGAAAGATTTCCCAGAACTAATGGGCAAGAAACAGTGAATGAGGATAATGTATTCTTTTTTAAGGTTGGCAACCTGTCACCACTGGGGTTCCATAGGGTTCAGTAATGGACCAGAAGTATTTACAATATATATATTAATGACTTGGAGGAAGAAAGCAAACATACTGTAGCCAAATTTGCAGACAATACAAAAAATAGGTGGAAAGGCATATTGCAAGAGGGTGACAAATAGAATATGGAGAGATTTTGATAGGTTGAGTATATGGGCAGAAGATTGGCAAAATGTGAAGTTGTTCATTTTAGAATGGAGAACAAAAGAATAGAGTATTATTTAAACAGAGAAAAACTGCAGAAAGCTGCAACTCAGATCAGTCATGATCCTATTGAATGGCAGAGTAAGCTTGAGGGGCTGAATGACACTTCTGTTATTTTTAGAATCGTTTTAACACTGATGTGAGCCCTTTAAACAAATCCCCGACAATCCCTGCATCTGTCTCTGCAGTGCTTCTGGGAATAGTAGCCCCTACTATAGTTACTTCCCACCCAAACCTCCTCCCACTATTTTTCTTCTTGCTTCTAAGATGAGAAAACAGAACAGGGAAATTTTCTGACCCCCACCTTTCAGATGAAAATCCAACTTTTTAACTCTCTCTCTCTTTCTCCAAATGCTGCAATATGTTGAGTATTTTCAGAATTTTTAGGTGAAAAACACACATCTTTGTGAATTTATGAAGGTAATTCCAGTACTTTCATTGAATTACACTGTACAAAAAAAATTGCAGTGTCCCATTTGCTTATAACGAAAAAGTTATTTTTCACTTAATAGATGTTTTTCGATATTCATTTAACATTTCACAGAGAAATTTCCTTTAAAGCACACGACTCAATAGCACTGATAGCAGGCATGTTTGGAATACAAGATCTAAACTATTTCAAGGTAACAGCTCAAAGATGTAGACCAATTAAAATCAACAAAGTGTAACCATGGATACATTGGGTGAATACAGATTTTCAACATTTTCAAACTTGCTTCTTATTATATAATACAACCGAAGGTCAATAGCAGAAAGCTTACACTGGCAGAGCATTTAAGATGGAGTTAGAAGAAGTATGAAATTCACTGACAATCATTTTGAAGATTTTTCTTGAGGTCAAGTTGCCCTGCCTTTTCTTCATCACATAATCATAGTCAATATGATTATAAACACAATATCTGAGTAACGGCAGATGTGTCATCTTTATACAGAAGAAATGTAAAGGTTCTATGAAGCCAATCATAATTGTAAAAATAAGTCAGCTTGCTCTTGAACAACAGCAAGTATGGTCAGTCCAGTTGCAGAATCTCAGGCTCACTATTTTGTTATCAGCTTCAAGATGTAGACAAAGGGCCAATCCCTCTAATTTCTCTACCCTGGAAACTTCTGAAATTCTCCATAAAATTGGAAACTTTGTTTGGCTCTGATGGGATTCAAATAATATCTTAGGAGATGTCAGACTGTTAAGTACATAGTCTAATGCCTGACTAACTTTTAAACATATCAATACATATAACATACAATGCCAACTATGCCTTGTCCAGACACCATACAACCCTCAGATCTTGATCTGACACTACCGGGACCCATGACTATATTTCACCTCCCAGAGAGAATTCACTGCTTAAGGTGGAAACCTTCAACTCATTGAAAGTAAGCTGAAGTGCTGTAACCAGCAAGACAACGTGCTGGAACATGGGACTTGGGTGACTAGGGTGATTCAGGCAACACAGATATGATGAGCTGAGTATCCATTTTCTGTGCTGTAACATTTTTCAGATTCTATGGTTCTTATTCCATTTCGGTGATAGAAATATTATTGCTTAGTCTTCTCTATGCCTTCAGGTGGAACAAAAAGAGCAGCAAGATCAAAGGTGTCATGGAACAAAAGGAAAAGTAAGTTAAAATAGGTAGTAGAGAGAACATTGGGCCAGAGTATGTGATAATAGTAGAATAAAGATTACTTCTGACTGGAAGCAATAATATGAAAACAAGAAACACAGAATGGTGGAATATAAAATATCAAAATATGTGACAGAATTCCTGGCCTAAAGCTGTTGAATTCAATGTTGAGTTCAGAAAATTGTGATCTGCCTAAGCAGAAAATAAGACGCTGTTCCTTCAACTTGTTCTGGGCATCACTGGAACACTACAGCATGCAACCAGATCAGAAATGTGATCATGAGATCAAAATGGAGAAATGATGTAGAATCAGATTGGAATGTCAAGATTATGCTTATGGACTGAGCAGAGTTGTTCCGCAAAACATTCACTCAACAAAAAACTAAGAACTGCGGTTTCTGGAAATCTGAAATAAAAGCAGAAACTGCTGGAGAACTTCAGCAGGTCTGGCAACATCTGAGGGCACAAAGCAGAGTCAAAGTTTTGAGTCCAGTGACCCCTCTTTAGAAATGGTGTGAACAAAACATTACATTAATGAACCACTAGACCTAAAACATTAACTCTGCTTTCTCTCCACAGATGCTACCTGACTTGCTGAATTTCACCAGCAATTTCTGTTTTTGTGAGCAGGAAATGCTCTGTATGAAATTTAAAGAAGTACAAGTGAAGCACTACTTCACCTGTGAAGAATATTCATATCCCTGGTCAGTGTAGAGGGAGGAGGTAAAAAGACAAATGTTATCCCTCTTGTAATTACCTAGGGAAGGTACCATGAGACGAGGGGATAATAGAGAAGTGAACCAGAATACTATGGACGGAATAATGCCATCAGAATGCTGATGGGAGAGGGAAGCTGTTTTAAGTGTGTTGGCAAATCATGCTGGAGATAGTAGAAATGATAAAAGATGATCATTTCAACATAGAGGTGAGGTGGAAAGTGAGCACAAGGGGAATCCTGTTATGGTTCTGGCAGAGGGGAGAAGGGATTAGGCTGCAAGTCCTGGAAACAGGTTGGACACAGTTGAAGGTCTTGTTGAATTCAGTCGGGCAGGGAGCATGAAGATTTGAGGGGCTGGCAATCCAGGTATAAAAAAGAATGACAAATGCACCAATGTACAAGGTAGCAGCATTACATTAGATATGAAAGAAATGGAGAGACAGGTGGAATGAAATGAAGTCCCTACAGATAGAGAAGTGTGAGGATTTGTAGTTGAGGTTGCTGTGTGAGTCACTGGGTTTTGTCATGAATATTATTAGTCAAACTATTCCCCTGAAGTGGAGACTGACATTCTGAATTGACTCACAGCCAGAGAATTCAACCTGACAGAAAATTGACCAAACTACATAAAACCGCAATCAGCAGCTATCATCTGCAACAAACTGAGGATTCAAGAAGTGTCAATCAGATGTTTTGTCATTTTGATTGTCTGAGTATGTGCATTTTCCCCTTCCTACCATACCAACAAAGGGTGTTGGTGCAACCCCATTGGATAATTTGAATCTAGTTCAAGACCCTATTGGCCAAAGGTCACAGAACATTCTGAATGGCCTGGCGCGAGACGTTAATCCTCTCCTCAGTGGGTGTGCAGTGCTAGATGGTACAGGTTAGGAAATGGCCCCAGTAGATGGTAAATTGGAAGGTCCCCCTGTTGGGTTTTTATGGCATACCACGGTAGTGGAGATGGGGTGGTTCCAGGACAACACTTAACACATCCCAAGATTTTGATAATACATAACACATCAATGAGAAAATTCTTTCAAGTCGATTTACTGGACACCTACAGGAGAGGATGGAGAGAGAACCTTTGGAACTTAACTTTGAAGACATAGTCTGCCATCACCCAGCAGTGTTTGTTAATCTCCACACAGACGCTGATTACATTTTAGGTTTGGATCTTATGAGAAAATGTAATTTACTTTTTGATCAAGCCAATTATGGTATTGAGAAAATGCCCAAGCCTGAGGAGGCTCCAGCAGAGATTGCAACAGCCACATACACACAGAGAATTTATACAATGGGGGTATCGTGAATTAGACTCACCGAAATGACTCTGGACCCACCAAAATGACTAAGGATCTAGCATTACAGGCAGTTCTCACAGAAGCTAAGAGTGTATTCACAAATCATAAACATGACTACGGTATCGAGGGCGAGATAGTAATAGATGGCCTGGACCCAAAGCCACAAAGACAATACACTTTCTTGAATCAGGCTGAGGGAGATTGGCCAAGGGGTAGGATCCTATACCCTATAGCATCTGCCAATAACTCTCCATTATGACCTGCTAAGAAACTGGATGTGGCTCACCATCAAATGTCGTGAACTAAACAAAACCACCCCAGTCATAGCAGACAGTCGTGACTATCCTCAACCCTATGGGCAACATTATTCACCACACTGGACATTAGTAATGGATTTTGGTTCATCCCCCTCTATTGTCATTGCCAATATAAATTCATCTTCACATCTGAGAGCCAGTAACACATATGGACTCGCTTGACCATTATTTTCACAATTCTCGGCCAATATTTCATCAGAGGCTGGCTAAAGAGCTAAAGAAGTTTTCTCAACCTGATTGCTTAATATGGTAGGTGGATGATTCCCTCCTGCCGACAGAGACAAGGACTGAACATTTGATGCTGTTAAAGGAACTGTTAACACTCTTCACCGTCTTGGGACTAAAAGGTAAGTGCAAGAAAATGTAGATCTCATACTTGGGAAGTGTGATAGTTCAAGAAAATGCAAAATAGAAGGGAAGAGTATTGAGGGCATAACTCATTTATCCCTCTCCAGGGGTGTGAACTTGTTGTGTTCCATTTTGGGCTTCATAGGATACTGTCAGAGTCACTAATGGTTTTGGCATGAAAGCCACATCAAGCTCTGATCTTCATAAAAGGAGTGGACTGAACAGCACATAGATGCAGTTGCCAAATTTAAACAGGCCCCAGTGCAGGCCCTCGCACTGCAAGCACCCTGCCCAGAACTTCCCTTCACCTTGGAAGTTGCAACCACACTGGCAGCTGTACCTCTTCAAGAATGACACTATAAATTCAAACTGGTAGTCTTTGCCTCCTAGACTCTTTCATCAATAGAATAGACCTTCTCTACATTGAGAAGCACTTGCTAGCTCTTCTGGGCAGCACAATATTTTGCTTATGTTATTGACCTGAAATCCTTAATAATTCTGATGGAGCACACCCCCATTCAACTTTTGCTGAATGGCAAGATTAAAGATGATACAGTCAGCCAAAACCACATAGCATGCTGGATGTTAATATCACAGGGTTGCAACATTGTGATCAAGTGTTCTAAAATGCTATCCTCCTTAGCTGAAAATTTGACTATCAGGGAGAACCACGTGAGTGTAAAGTAGGGGCAACAAATATCCCCAAGGGACCATTCATGCCAAAACAAAATGGGAGAAGACCCACGGGAACCTAGGCAGCAGAGAGGAGACCCTACATAAGAATATTCATAGACAGATCCTCTAAGGTGATGATGGAAACCAAGAGACAGCATGTTGTATTGTACATCTATAATATATAATATGGAGAACCACAGAGCCATACTGAAAATAGGGTGAGCACTGAAGATCCACAACAAAATGAGCACTCGGGCTGCCGAGCTAGCAGCAGTAACTTACGTGGTCAGTCACCCTGGAAAATTACCCCCACTGTGAGCCAAACCAAGTTTGAGGATCTGGTAGAGGCTCAGAGCAGTGATGCTCAGTTAAAGCAAATATAGGAAAGAACAATCCCTGCCTTATATCACAATTGGGAAAACAAGATAATACAGAACAACTTCGATTATCTGAACAAGACGGTTGGGGAATATTTTGTTTGGATAACTGAGAGTTCAGATAACAGATTGTTCGGATAATGGATAGCGTTTTTACAGAACCTTGAGATCTTGTTTGGATAATCTGAAATTCAGATAATTGATGTTCAGATAATCAAGGTTGTTCTGTATTAATGATGGAATTGTTCTCAAAGATACGTGGTACTAGTCTAAGATCAATGCTATGATGTCCAAGGTCATTAAGGGACAGAAGTCATGACTGACAGAGGTGGCAGCAGTGGTTCCTTCCTAGAATGTGAGCAGCGGTGGGCCCAGCATCAAGTCTGAGCTCAGTTTGGGATCTGGCAGCTTCAGTGGCAGCTGCATTGTCAAGATCAGCCCAGCATGAACTCATGGTGGCAACAAAGTCGGTAGAGGCAAGATGGCACCGAAGAATGGTGATACGGTTCCAGCAGCAGTGACCACCTGAATGTTCGCAGACTGAGGGATGGACTTTGAGTCTTTGTTTTTCTGGTGGTGAAGAACCATGGCGGAAAAGGAGGGTGATCTGAACATTTCCTTTTTTTGCTGTTTCTTTTATTTCTGCTTCTGTTTTTAATCCTGTCTTTTGTATGCTAAGATGACACAGGAGAATGGCAACTTTGTATACTTTTCACTGTATACCTTTATTCCTGCACGCGAGTACATGCGACAATAAATTTTGAATCCAAATCCAAACCCAGGGATTATGTTGGTGGCCGAAAATGTTAAAGGGAATGAAACATTATGTCGAGAATTAAATCATCTGCATTCCAGACAAATATGCCAATACAAGAAAGTTAAGGTAAATTAGATCAGTGCCAGGACTGTGGACTGACTTTCAGTAGATTACATCGCCACCCTACCACTCTGAAAAGTGGAATATAGTTATATGCTGGTTATTGTGGACACTTTTAGAAAATGGATTGAGGCGTTCCCCATTCAGACAAACTACTGTTAAAATTCTAGTGAGCCGCTTAATTCAGCATATTTTCATGAGATAGAGTCTTCTCTGCAGAATAGATTTGAACCAGGGAACCCATTTCGCAGCTCAGGTATTATGTCGAGGTGCCACTGTTGGACTGAGGTGGACAAAGTTAATTCAGGCAGTAATGAACATATTTGGCATTGGCCAAAGGTTTCACATCCTCAATCCAGCAGATTCTAGGGAGGATGAAACATATCCTCATCCAGCAAAACAGTCAATCTGGAATGTAATTTTATCCTTTTTTCCTGCTCATAAAGAACTCACCTTGCACTTAAACAATATTCGCCGGTATACTAAAGACAAGATGTCCCATAAGAAGTATCAAAATCTTAATATCGGACATTGACAGAGCTCAAGGTCAAAGCCCTCTGCCATGAGAAAATTGTGAAAATTTTATTAGAAAATATACAGACTGCACACAAAGCAATGGTTATCAGAATGACAAAAAGGAAAAAGTGGAGCAAGGTGTACTTCGATAAGAAGATGAGGCAGAGGTAGGACAGGAGGTGATGTTACAAAATTTCCAGCCAGGAATATTCTTGTCCCCCAAATATTCAGGTCCCTGTTGGTATTGGCCAAGGCCAGCTCATTCAGGATTTTGTTAGAGACAAAAAAATCTGTGTGCTACCATATTAATCAGTTAAAGGCCTATGGAGCACAGAGCAACAACAATCAACCCTACATCATTCCCCTCCACATGAGAAGAACTGGGGGAAGTGGGCCCTATCCCATGTCCTGATCCAGATCTAGTCCAAATTCCGGATCCTGACCCAGGACCAGCCCCAGTTACCAATCCAGGCCAGTATCCTGAACCAGCACTGCACACTGAGGCCTTCTGAGGCCTCAACCTTGGAAACTGAACCAAGCCCTTCTAATTCTGGCCAGAGATGCAAAGTGGAAAGGATTTCTAATTATTTTAAGCAGGTGCATAGTTAATATTCCAGGCATGATGCACTTGGCCCAACCATGCAGTTTTAAACAAAATAATGTTTATTTTCATGTGAACAAAAGAAAACCAACTTTAGAATAACATAACTATTTAAAAATCCAATTGACTCTATTGCAATTTAATGATACTATTCCAAATACTTGCAACATCCCCATAAACACCCCCTTCACAAAAAAGGTAAAATTAAACACAGGTTCTTACAGGAGAGATGTCAGAGAGAGCAAGGATCAACATGGGAACTGTTTCTTTGACCAGCGGCCTGATAAATCTGACTGCTTGCTAAAACCAAACCAAACCAGAGGAAAGCTGAACTGGGAGAATTGGCCACCTCCGTTTCATTGTACAAGTGTTTTTTAAAAAAACTTGAAACCCTTTTTCTTGGGGCAGTACCTGTAATCAAATTGGCCCTAAAACCCAACCAAACCAGACACATCGGAACATCTGCGTTTATGACCCCAATCAAAAAAAAAAGGACGGAATGACCTTGTCAAAGGAGCAGCATGATCACACTAAGGAAACATCCTAATAGGTGCTCTATGCATAGATGAAGTCAACCTTTTTGGAAAGCAGTCAGTCCAACACTCCCACTGAGACATGGTGGAGGAACATATCCACAGCAGCCAGACCCATCACACACTCCATTACACCCAACTTTAGTGCTCTGCTAATTCATCACAATCATAGCATAACATTATCATACTCATAGCCTAAATCTGCCAGTCTATTCTGTCGTACAGGGCTACAGCACATACAATACAATAAATAGCCATCATCACCATTTTCTTATTTTGGCTAGTTTTCATCTCATCACCTAACCTTTAATCATCTGGATCTCTGACAGTGCCAACACGCAGACCTATTTCTGACCATTCCTTCCCATTTTAGATTAACCAATGTTAGGGCTGAAGTGAGGCCTGACACACATGAAATTGACTGACAAAAGGGAATTGAATAAATTCAATAAAAGGATGAGTTAGGGAGGAGTTTGATCAAATGCAGGCCAGGACGAGACAGAATTAGAATAATCTCCATGAGCGAAGAAAGGTGGGGAGATATGATATACTACGTGTTCGTCTATATCGTCAGCTGAGTTGTCAGGATGTAATCATCAGAAGTGTTAATTGGACAGGAGTACACATATCCCAGTGATAGGTGCTTTGCCTCATTAGAGGCACGTGAATGTGAGGATGGTGTTTTGTGAGTCCTACATTTCATGCAACAATCAGCAGGTTGTGTTTAGGAAGACAAATGGGAGTTCAGATTATTGCTAACTGAGCACAGACACCATGGGTGACTGGTGGGATTTATTTCACAAGCAGGTGTACAGAAATGGATAAAAACCGGAAGAACTGCAGATGCTGCAAATTGTGGGAAAAGCTCAGGAGGCTGGGCAGCATCAATGGAGAGACATCAGGTTTAACACTTCAGGTGCAGTGACTCTTCCTCAGAACTGATGGTAGCCAGATAAAAATTGTCTTTTATGTAGAAAATAGGGGGCAAGGAGTAAATGATGAGTTGAGATATAGCCCAAAAGAGAGAGAGAACAGATGGACAAAGAAATGGATAACAATCAGTCGAGTGAAATTAATAGCTACTACTGGAGACTATTAGTGACAAATAATTGGCTGAGTGTAATTGTAGACAATTTGATAATGTGTAGCGTTTAGGTTAAGGACATAAGAGAAGGTGCCTCAAGCCCTAAATTGCTGAATTCAGCATTGAGTCCAGCAGGCTGTACAGTTCCCAAGAGTAAAATGAGGTGCTCATAGAGTCATAGAGTCCTGCAGCACAGAAATAGGCCATTTGGCCCTAATTGGCCATGCCAACCAAATCTATGCTAACACCATTTCCCTGCACTTGGCCCATATCCTTTTAACCCTTTTCTATCCATGTATTTGCCAAATACCTTCTAAGTGTTGATAATGTACTCAGCTCAACTCCTTCTGCTAGCTACTCATTCCATATGCATAAAACCTCTCTGTATAAGAGTTGCCCCTCAGGTTCCTTTTTATTCTTTCTCCTCTGATTTTTTTGTCCTCTAGTCCTCGATCCCCCAACCCTGGGAAAAAGATTGAGAGCATTCACTCTACACAGCCTCTCATGATCTTATATACTTCTATAAGGCCCCCCTCATTCCCTTACGTTCGAAAGAAAAAAGTCCTGGCTTGTCCAATCTCTCCCTATATCTCAGACCATTGAGTCCAGGCAACATCCTTGTAAATTTCTTCTGCACTCTTTCTAATTTAATAACATCCTTCCTATAGCAAGGTGACCAAAACCGAACACAATACTCCAACAGTCTCACCAACCTGCAGTCCTGTATAACTGCAACATAACTTTCCAACTTCTATACTCAATGCCCTGAGTGATGAAGACCAGTGTGCCAAAAGCCTTCTTCCCTGCCCTGTTTGTCTGACACTAAACTTTCACAGAACTGTGAACCTGAATCCAAGATCGCTTCATTCCACTACACTCCTTAAGGCTCTACCATTCATCATGGAATTACTACCTTGATTTGATTTTCAAAAATGCAAGACCTCATATTATCTATGTTAAACTCCATTTGCTATTTCTCGGCCTATTTCCCCAGCTGATCAAGGTCCTGCTACAATTTCTGATAACCTTCCTCACTGTCCAGATGATGTTCTTCATCCTTGCATTGAGCTTTGCTGGAGTGCTGAGACAGAGATATTGGCCAGAGGGCAAGGTGGTGTGTTGAAATGGCAGGCAGCTGGAAGCTCAGAGTCTTTTTTACCCCGAGAGAATGTAGGTGTTCTGTGAACCAGTCACCCAATGCTTCAATATAGAGATCACATAGTGAGCAGTGAATGCAATAAACTATATAGAGTGAAGTCCAGGTAAAGTGCCACTTCACTTAGCAGATGCGTTTGGACCCTTGGATACTGAGGAGGGAGAAAGTAAATGGGCAGGGGTTACACCTTTTGCAGTTGCTGGGAATGGTGCCATGGGGCTGTAGTAGAGTGTTGGGAGTGAAGGAGGAGTGGACTAGACGTCCCAGAGGGAATGATCCTTGTGGAAGACTGGCAAGGGAGGGGAGGGGAATTCATATCTGGTTGTAGCATTCCACTGGAGGTGGCAGAAATGATGGCTAATGATCCTGTGGATGCGCATACTGGTGGGGTAGTAAGTGAGGACAAAGGGAAAGAGAGAGATGAAGTCTAAAGTGGGGGAGATATGTCAATTAAGTGGCTGACGAATCCTCCGCTGAGGAAGAACATTTTGGAGGCCCCCTCTTGTGGAAGTTGGCATTATCAGAACAGATGTGATGGAGGTGGAGGAAAATAGAATCGAATCCTGCAGGAAGCTGGATGTGAGGATGTGCAGTTAAGGTAACAGTGGGAGTCAATGGGATTTTTATGGATATTTGTGGCAAGTCTATTCTCAGAAATGGAATCAGAGATGTCGAAGATTGGAAAGGAGGAGTCAGAGATGGACCAGCTGAAGGTGAGAGTGGGGTGAAAGTTGAAAGCAAATTTGATAAACATTTCCAGGTCTAGATGAAGAGGGAGGTAGCATTAATGATATAATTGTTATATCCGACAAAGATCTCTGGGTGGGAATAGGACTGGAGAAAGGAATGTTCCACGTACCCCACAAAATGATGGGCATAACTGGGGCCCATGTGGGTACCTATGGCTACCCTCTAACCTGAAGAAAGTGAGAGGAGTTAAAAGAGAAATTGTTCAGGGTGAGAACAAGCTCAGCCAGGTGAACGGGGATAGTTGTGCATATGGACAGTTCTGCCCTTTTTTCCAGAAGAAGTGAAGAGCCCTGAGACCATCTTGGTGGGGAATGGACATGTAAAGGAATTGCACATCCATGGTAAAGAAGAGGTGTCTGGAGTCTGAAAATTGGAAATACTGAAACTAATGTAAAGCATCAGAGTAATTATGGATGGAAATCGGAAGGGACTGGACAAGGAAAGAAAAAATTGAGTCGAGTTAGGAAGGGATGAGTTCTGTGGGGCAGGAGCAGGCAGAAACAATGGGTCTGCCCGGGCAATCCTGTTTGAGGATTTTGGGAAGGAGGTTGAAGTAAGGTGTGCAGGGTTTGGAGGGAGTGTGGAGATCACCAGAAGAAGTGAGATTACTGATCGTAGTGGACAAAATGGCCTAATGTACCATGGTGGGGTAATGGTCCAGGGCAAGATAGGAGGAGGTATCTTAGAGCTGGCGCTCAACCTCTGCAATGTAGAGCTCAGTCCGCCAGACAACAACAACAACACTACCACCCTGTAAGCAGTCACTACAATATCAGGGTTGGATCAGAGAAAATGATTGCAGTCAGTTCACAGGAAAATAGGCTGGAATAAACAAGGGGAGGGAGAGCAGAGAAATCGAGGAGAGTAATATCACATTGACAATTCTCAATGAACTGGTTAAGTACATGTAAATGGCCAAAGTGAGGGGTCCAGGTGGACAAAGGGGTTTGTGGGGTGATGAGAGAACTCTTGTCCAAAGAAATAGACACAGAGGCAAAGGCAATGGAAGAAGAGTTCAATCATGTTGTGTCCAAATTTCATTCAGGTGGAAGGCAGAGGGATAAAACTGAGAACTTTGCAGAGTATAGAACGTTCAACATCAGGGAGCGGAAGGTCAGGAGAGATAGCAAATGCATGATAAGATTTGGGATTGGGAGAGGGAATGGAGTCAGAGGGAAGGGAAGGGAGGAAGGTGCTGGATAGCCATGGATATCTTGGAGTTGTTGCATCTTGTGTTCCTTGAAGCCTGAAAGGAAGAAAAGTTTTTTGTTAGCACATTATAAGATGATCAGAGGAATAGATAGAGTAGACAGTCAGAAACTTTTTCCCCGGGTACAACAGAGTGTTACAAGGGGACATAAATTTAAGGTGAAGGGTGGAAGGTATAGGGGAGATGTCAGGGGTGGGTTCTTTACCCAGAGAGTGGTGGGGGCATGGAATGCGCTGCCCGTGGGAGTGGTAGAGTCGGAATCATTGGCGACCTTTAAGCGGCATTTAGATAGGTACATGGATGGGTACTTAATCTAGGTTAGAAGTTCGGCACAACATCGTGGGCCGAAGGGCCTGTTCTGTGCTGTATTGTTCTATGTTCTATGTTCTATGTTCTATTGAATGAGCCAGAGAATGAAGTGGAACTCGGGAGAGGGCAGCTCTGATCACTGTGAAGCAATACAGTTGGAGAGAGAGATTGAGAGTGAACATATGGTACTGAGTGTGGATCTCAGGATGCAGTGAGAATAGCTGTCTGTGGAACAATTGAATATCGCAGAGGTACCTCTGATCCTGGATGTTTGACAGCCTGGAGAAAGGGTTGAAATTGGGCAAAAATGCCACAGGAAGGTCAGAGGGTGGAACTACGCCTTATACAAAATTAAAAATGGCCTAAAAACAGCCAAAAGTACACTCATACATATCTGTCTGTGGACTACTCCAAGACCATAAAATATGGTGAATTTAAAACACACAGGCAAAACCTTATCTGACAACATATACCATGATTTGGCACTGATGTTGCGAGATATATTTGGAACCCAGCTGCCAACGTGGGTGCTTCCCAACTTCAGAAGTTTTACTTGTATTTAACCCATCTGCTATTGGGACAGAAAACTGTGTTTTGACATGGGGAAGGCTACGCCCAGGCCAGCGGGTGTAGAAAAAGAGATTGATTTGGCATAAGTTTATGGGACAACAGTGCCCACAGTCAATTTGACTGGCTAATTTGGATAACAATACCAACTTTTTTAGCCAAGGGAATTGAGCAGAGCTTGATAAAATTAATCCAGACAGTCAGTAAAATGCCTGGGAAGGAGTAAGAGAAAATCAGGCAAACTAACGCCTAGTAACAGTACTAGAAGAGCATGCCAGGATCACAAACAAGATCACTCAAGGAAAGATAGGTGATGTCAATAAACAACAAAACAGGACCATGTGTACTATGGCTAGTGGATGAAAGAACAGTCGAGGGAGAACCTCAAGCAGGTTAAGTCATGACAAGTTCCATCTTGAATGAGTGACAAGCAAATAGACAACTTGTGGGAAGAGACACCCTCATATTTTCAAATTATCAATTACAAATGACCGAGGTCTCGTTTAATGACAATTGTCAATGGACCCCAGGAAAGGCCTTGGGGATGGTACTGGGACTCCCAATTATAATTCCAAATCAAAGTGGATCGCAAGTCTTCTAGGCGGAAAATGTGGCATTATTTGAGGGAGGGTATGGTTAGAACACAAAGGCACTTTCTGTATGCTATTGAGAAAGAGTGAAGGCTTGTAGTTGCCATTCTCGAAAAACAAAGTAAATATCTGCCCCTACCCCAATTATTCAAGTGAACATGCCTTGTGTGGTTTTCAGACAGATTCCACTCTAAATTGTGCTGTAGAGATTGGGATCAGGATTTCGGACATCACTAGGGGAGTACATTACAGGAAGGGAAAATACTGCATCATAATTTCCCTAAAACACCACGAGTATGGAACCTTCCTGTGTAAAATCCAAAATATCACTTTTTATAATAGGCTTCAAATACATCCAGGGTAGGCCTAGTTGAATTTAAAAACAGTCAATGGAAGAGTGAGATGTTTGTCAATGTCAGTGACAAACTCAGACAAATTTCAGGAGTTTTTTGGGAGAGGTACAATACTGGCATTGATCTCCTCCCAGAAAAAATTATAGTAGGTCTGCACACAATTATCAAATACATATACAGCTTTTGCTACTGTTATTCAGCAGACAAAGCAAATTTAAAAGGAAAGTCAAGTGACTAATTGTAGAATGACTTCTGAGACAGGGATTCACATGTGCAAGTACACCCATGGATAAGTCTCCTATCACAGCTGGCTGTATTGTTCATCCTGATAACTTCAATCTACTTCACCGTCTTCATGGTTAAATGCATTTGCTGGAAGAATAAACTCTTCCAGAAACTAACTATGGACTCTATGCTGAAACTAAGAAATTAATAAACCTGGTCTATGTCACAAAAGGGCTGTGTAAATTGTATATAGGGTATTGTTGGATATGTACACTGGGAAAGCTAGATACTCAGGGAGTTAGGTTATCAATCTGAGACTTGATACATGCATTTATGACAGCATGGTCTGAGTGTGTGATCCTATTTTTGCTACATGTTTCAAGGTATCAACAGAAGGGACTGTGATCAAGTGACCATTGGCCAAAATTGGACATTCTAAATTGTCCCACAGCCAGCGAAATCAGGTCTGACCAAAATTGGGGCAACTAAATTGAATAAGAGCCAGCAGCTATCGGCTACATGCAGCCCAAATGTTGTGTATTGGAGATGTGCTGATCAGATGTTTTGGTATCTTGACTGCCTAAGTATTTGTACTTTGCACCTCCCGGCATGGATGTTGGCATGGCCCTAATGAATGATTTGAACCCAGCTCATGATCCCATTGGCCAAAGGTCTCAGAATATTCTGGAAAATCCAGTCAAAGAAAGGATAAGAATGAACACCTGAATGCCACCTCCTCAGTGAAGATTCAACCTGGCTCAGCAGCAGAACTCTGACCACTGAGTGACAGACAGAGAGAGAGAGAGAGAGATAGAAAGTGAGAGAGAGAAAAGATCCACCCTGACTCACAAGACCCACCTTCATGGAAAAGAGCGAGCCCTATATCAGAGATGAAGGAAGTTCCAATGGCCCAGCTCAAACATATGGATCAATACAGGTCACATCCTTTCTCAGATAGAACTAGACAGACAATCAATAAATATTGTGGGAATTTGAAAATGCTCACATAGTGTTTCAACAAGGGATATTTTGAGAATAAAATTGATTTTAACCTCAAACCAAATTCTGTTTTCCTTTGTCCACTTCACTGACGAGCACTTGGGTAAAGTGTTTTTAATACATACACTGGTCAAAGTGTCCAAAGCACTGACAAGATAAGTTAAAGAAGGGGAAGGAAGATGATCCAAATTAAGATGAGAAAAGAATGAGAATTGGAAACAAGACTGATTAATTTTTCCAGTTTGATATGGAAGTAGAAGTGTACCAGAAAATGAGTTGTTGGAGGGGGTTTGTCTAGATCTGGAGCAAAGAATGTTCTACATATTTTACAACAAGTTACGCATAACCACAGTCCATTAACATATCTTTTATTTGAAGACTGAGAGACAAGTTAAAGGAGAAATTATTTAATGAGAGAGCAAGCTTAGCCAGGCAAAGAAGGATGGTGGTAAATGGGGTGTGTTCAGGTCTCAAGGGAAAATCAGACTGCTACATTCCATCCAGTTGGGGAATGGAGGTGTAGAGGGATTAGACTTCTATAGCGAATAGGAGGCAGTCAGGGCCAGGAAACTAGAAATTGTTGATATGACATATTAGGAGACTTACAGATGTTGCTTGGCAGAGACTGGGCAAGGTAAGAAAAAAAAAGGAAACAGAAGTCCTCAGAACAATGACTTTATCTTCAATGGTGGCATCATGAACCAGACAAATACAGAATTAAGTGTTTTGAGTGTTGCTCCTCAGCTGCTGCAAAGTGGAAGTCAATGCACCAGAAGACAATACCAATACTCTTATCAACAGATTTGATCGCAAAATCAGAGTTTTACTTGAGAGAATTAAGTTCAGCTAGTTCAGAGGGACATACATTAGAGTGGGTGAGGGGATAAAGAAAATGAAGTGGTTCATGTTAAACTACCAAAATATAAAGATTAGAAAAATCAAGAGAATATTTTTGGCTATGTTTGTCATAGAAGTTAGGATAAATGCAAGATAATTTTAAAAAGGGAATAGTAATACAAAAGGCAGATTTGTAAGAATTAGTTGCTGCCCAGAGCTATCACGTTAGTCTTAAAACCTTCTTTTCTCACATTAGACCTGCACTTTCAAGTACTTTTCCAATTCTCATTCAGAGGTTACTTTTGAATTCACTTCCACTGACCTTTCAGGCAGATCCTCAGGCTCACTGTGTGAAAAATATCTTCCCATCATCTGTCCTAGTTGTTTTCTTGATTATCTTCTATCTTCTCTTCTCTTTTTCAAGTGAAAAACCAACTAGAAATTACCTTTGGCAATTCAGTTGAGTGGAAGTAACAACATTCAAACCATATCATTTTATACTTGCAATCAAAAAGAATAAACCGCTGTTGTCAATAAACTTGCTTTATGAACAAAAATGGAGGAAATGATAAATAATGAAAGTTTACAAAAATAATTCTATCAAAAGATATCAAAAAACAACTCATAGTAGTTGATTTTCTGTAAGGTGCTGATGTATCCAGCAGAGAACCAGAAAGATAACAAGATGAAAGGCTGATTGTGTCACAACAGGTTAATTAAAATATAGACTTTGCCACAGAGACCATGGAGTAGGCCCTTGCAACCACTGCAAAGGAAAATGTGAATATGAAACAGTGTTTGTTGCTAAAGATGAAAGCAGCTGTTATTATTAGTTATGTTACTAATAGACAAAACTGGTGATGTCTCAGCCATTTTCTAGCAGCTCTTTACATCTCGAAAATTATAAATGATGGCAGAGAATACAGCTTGCATCATCAGCACAGGGTGCTGTATAGTCACCAGGTACTCCTCTGACCCTCTAAGTTTCCTATAACTTTGCGTTATCCCAATGGCCTATCTCAACTTACCCTCGATACATATAGGGACCTACCACATTGACCTTCACCACCAACTGTCCTCACTGTTTACTGAATACTGGTCTTACACTTTGATGTTGCCCATTCCTTCCTCTTCTATGCTTCCTTTCTGAGGCTGTGGTCATGGTTGCTGTCAATAAACCCCCTCCCATGGCAAGCCATAATCTCTGATGCCATTTCACGTAATCCATTATTCACTTTGAGTTTCTAGCTGTCACAGAATACATTCCCACTTCTGCTAGCTAAGATTTCTTCAGGCCTCCTAACAGTGATCCTCTCTTTTGCCACAATAGAGTCCCTGAAAGATGGACACCAGGATTGTATTTGCCCCAAAAGCCTAACAGCCCCGAAATCAAATCTGTTGAACAGTCCAAGACATGACTCATCAAATGCTAAGAACTGTCTTTGTAGCTCACAGACTGATGATCCACAATTCATTTGATTACTTGTGCTTGCCGCATAAAACTAACCATTGAACACTTGCTGCACTGTACTAGGACAAATCACCTGACTGTGAACATAGTTATAGAGTCATAGAGACGTACAGCATGGAAACAGATCCTTCAGTCCAACCTGTCCATGCCAACCAGATATCCCAATCCAATCTAGTCCCACCTGCCAGCACCCGGCCCATATCCCACCAAACCCTTCCTATTCATATACCCATCCAAATGCCTCTTAAATGTTGCACTTGTACCAGCCTCCACTACTTCCTCTGGTAGCTCATTCCATATACGCACCACCCGCGGCATGAAAAAGTTGCCCCTTAGGTCTCTTTTATATCTTTTCCCTCTCACCCTAAACCTATGCCCTCTAGTTCTGGACTCCCCAACCCCAGGGAAAAGACTTTGTCTATTTACCCTATCCATGCCCCTCATAATTTTATAAACCTCTATAAGGTCACCCCTCAGCCTCTAGGCGCTCCAGGGAGAACAGCCCTAGCCTGCTCAGCCTCTCCCTATAGCTCAAATCCTCCAACCCTGGCAACATCCTTGTAAATCTTTTCTGAACACTTTCAAGTTTCACAAGAATTGCATGCAATATTCCAACAGTGGCCTAACCAATGTCCTGTACTTCTACAACATGACCTCCCAACTCCTGTACTCAATACTCTGACCAATAAAGGAAAGCATACCAAACGCCTTCTTCACTAT
>NC_057713.1:65344704-65389335 GCF_004010195.1 Chiloscyllium plagiosum
CACCTCAGTCATCTGCCCTGCCTTATTTCTCAAGAGTAGGTCAAGTTTTGCACCTTCTCTAGTAGGTACATCCACATACTGAATCAGAAAATTGTCTTGTACGCACTTAAGAAATTCTTCTCCATCTAAACCTTTAACACTATGGCAGTCCCAGTCGATGTTTGGAAAGTTAAAATCACTGACCATAACCACCCTATTATTCTTACAGATAGCTGAGATCTCCTTACAAGTTTGTTTCTCAATTTCCCTCTGACTATTAGGGGGTCTATAATACAATCCCAATAAGGTGATCATCCCTTTCTTATTTCTCAGTCCTACCTAAATAACTTCCCTGAATGTATTTCTGGAAATATCCTCCCTCAGCATAGCTGTAATGCTATCCTTTATCAAAAATGCCACTCCCCCTCCTCTCTTGCCTCCCTTTCTATCCTTCCTGTAGCATTTGATTCCTGGAACATTAAGCTGCCAGTCCTGCCCATCCCTGAGCCATGTTTCTGTAATTGCTATGATATCCCAGTCCCTGAGTTCATCTGCCTTCCCTGTTAGGCCCCTTGCATTGAAATAAATGCAGTTTAATTTATTAGTCCTACCTTGTCCCTGCCTGCCCTGACTGCTTGATTCATTTCTGTTCTCACCTGTATCAGTCTCGGATTGATCTCTTTCCTCACTATCTCCCTCACTATATTCCTGTCCTCACTAGCTTGTAGCACTGGGAGTAATCCAGATATTACAACCCTTGAGGACCTCCTTTTTAAATTTCTGCCTAACTCTCTGTAATCTTCATTCAGAATCTCAACCTTTTCCCTTCCTATATCGTTTATTCCAATGTGGACAATGACCTCTTGCTGGCCCCTCTCCTCTGTGAGAACATTTTGCATCCTCTCTGAGACATCCTTGTGCGTACAAGACAATTTTCTGATTCAGTATGTGGATGTACCTACTAGAGAAGGTGCAAAACTTGACCTACTCTTGAGAAATAAGGCAGGGCAGGTGACTGAGGTGTCAGTGGGGGAGCACTTTGGGGCCAGCGACCATAATTCTATTTGTTTTAAAATAGTGATGGAAAAGGATAGACCAGATCTAAAAGTTGACATGTTCATTGACATGTTCAATGAATCAGCATGCAGTATTTAAGCCATGCAGACACCTGTGTTGCACCAGGGAAGCAACACACCATTCTGATTTTTCTCTGCTGCCACAGAAATGTCTGTCTGTACCTTGGACTACTGAATCCCCTAACACAATTGATCTCTTGGAAGCCGACGTACCCCTCGTTGCATTAGAGCCAGTCTCAATACCAGAAACTTGGCTGTTTGTGCTACGCTCCCCTGAGAATCCATCAACCCCTACATTTTCCAAAACAGCAAACCTGTTTGAAATGGGTATATCCACAAAAGACTCCTTCCCTAGGTGCCAACCTCTCTTACTCTTCTTGGAGTTAACTCGATCTGATAAGATTCACATCCAACAGCATTTATGGCAGATACAATCTGCAGTAACCCTTAAACTCTCTTTAAACTCCCACATCTGGCAAGAAGTACATATCACTGCAAAGGCCATTTTTGCTCCTTCACAATCTACAGACCCAGAAAATAACACCGTCTTATTCCTCTACAAACACTGCTCCATGTTAAATTAAGAGCTATAGCTTATATTTTAAGTTTAATCAAGAGACTTATCTCCAAAAACATATAATCAACATATACTCACTCATACAGCCAGTTGACAACTAATTGTGTAGAAGCGTGCAGTATGCATGGATTATATTGCATGATTAACAGGACCAGGACCCTTTGCTTTCAGTCAAGACTTTCAGCGGCTTCCCTTTGACTGGACTGCAGATAATCCCCTCCCAATTTTGACATGTTCAATGAATCAGCATGCAGTATGTAAGCCATGCAGACACCTGATTAGATATTAGATCAAGGTCTCACTGTCCTGCTCATCAAGATGTCCACTATCCTCTGTCAGAAATCTACTGATAAGCAACCTGTCTTTGTGTCTAAGGTAAAGAATGCCTCAAAATGACAGTAAAGACAGTCTTTGCCTTGAGCTGAAGCAATAACGAGCTAACAAGCATGGCAGTGCATTGATGTTATGAGTATGAAGATTGGCACTAAGTCAGCACATGCTGAGAGAGCAAGACAGAAGCCCTGAGATGCAACCTAGTCCAATCTGTGAACTGGGCCCCTGAATGTGCTTGCAAAGTTCTCATTGAGATGTGTCTCATTGGATCTGTTGCTAATTCTGCCACACATTTCACCGTAGCCTTCATCACTGAAGGAACTTGTTTCCACCATTGAACATCTCTGTTGACATGTTATTTTCTTTAAATTATAGTGAAGATAGACAACTACACCTACTCAACACTGGAGCCCCCACCCTCTGGATATGTTCTCAGCCCCCGAATATGTGTAGCCAAATTCTGAATGAACTCAATCTACAAGTTCGCTGACAACACCACCGTGATAGGATAGACATCAAACAATAATGTGTCAGAATACAGAAAGGAAATAGAGGACTTGGTGTCGTGGTGCTATGATAACAACCTCTCTCCCAAAGTAGGCAACACAAACAAACTTCAGGATGAAAGGAGAAACACACCGATCTACAGCAATGGAATGGAGGTTGAGAAGATTAAGAGCATCAAGTTCCTAGGAGTGACAATAACTGACAAACTGTCCTGAAACTCCCACGTAGATGCGATGGTCACAAAGTCACAACAATGCCTCTTCTTCCTCAAGTGGGTTGGAAATTCATCATTTCCATAAGGACCTTCACCAACTTTTGCAGATGCACCATAGAACATATCCTGTCTGGGTGCATACAGCGTGGTTACAGCATCTGCTCTGCCCAGAACTGTAAGAAACTACAGAAAGTTGTGTGCACAGCCCAGACCATCATGGAAGCCAACCTTCCATCGATGGATTCCATTTAACTTCTCACTGCCGTGTAAAGGCTGTAAACATCATCAAAGACTCTCTCCAAACCCTGGTAATGCTCTCCTACAACCTCTTTCACCTGGCAGGAGATACAGAAGTTTGAAAAAACGCGACAACAGCTTCAAGAACAGTTTCTTCCCTGCTGTTATTAGACTGATGAATGGTCTCTCTAACTTAAAATAATGTTGATCTTATTAATGTTGATGTTGCTTTGTGCTCCTCCTGGACACTGTAACCTGTGTGTCTCAGTCTGTCTAAGCATCCTATGATCTGTATGTTCTTGCTTACTATGATCTGCCTGTACTGCTCACAACAAAAGCTTTTCATTGTACTTAGGTACATGTGACTACAATACAGTAAATCAAATCAAAAATGCAGCTGATAAGCTGTTCGATCCCTATCTCAGTAAAACAGCTAATAGAAGATGAGAACTGCGGATGCTGAAGATCAGAGTCAAGAGTGTGGTGCTGGGAAAGCACAGCAGGTCAGGCAGCATCCAAGGAGCAGGAGAATCGATGTTTCAGGGAAAAGCCCGAAACATCAGGTTTATGCCCAAGTTCGTGATGAAGGGCTTATGCCCGAAATGTCGATTCTCCTGCTCCTCAGATGTTGCCTGACCTGCTGTGCTTTTCCAGCACCACACTCTTGACTGCAATAAAAAGCACGAACACCAGTATCATTCTCATAATGATACACTGCTAAACTAATGCAATTCTTAGCACAACTTTTCAATTTGTTATGTCCATTCAAATGCTCTACATTTTTTCAACAAATACATTCAAGAAATAATAACATGCTCAACTTCGGTGTGAATTTGCAATAAAATCCAGTGTTGCCAACATATAAATAAATCTCACGTTTTGTTTTAAATTTTCTTGGTTCTTCCCAAATAAGTTATTTTTTTCTTTGGAAATTTGACTCTTGGTTAGATTTATAGCAAAATGTTGACTCTTTGTAACCAATCAGTTTATTCAAGAGCTGTAAATGTTCTTCCCAGGTTTTGTTAAAAACAATTAAGTTATCAAAGTAAACCAGGGCAGTTACAAGTCCTTTGAAGACATTATTGATCATTCAATGGAATGTTACATTTTGGACAGCTTGACTTTGCATTAATAAAGTCCATCTGGCAGTGTAAAACTGGATATTTCTCTGGTTCAGTCAATGGCACTTGTCAATGTTGGTGGCAAGTTGTAAAAGTCTGAATCATTCAATGTTGTCCCTCATTTCTGGAATAGGATATGAGTCCACTTTCATTGGCACATTGACTTTGCGAGAACAAATACAGAATCTTTATGACCCACCCAGCTTCGGCACCAACATCATGAGTGAGTTGCAATGATCATGATTTGGTTCAATAATAGTGATATAGAGATAATGGCACTCTAAATAAAATCTCTTCTCTAACTAAGCTAATTTTTCTGAATCAAATCGATAAGGATGTTATTTTATAGGTAATGTATCCACTACATTAAAAACTGACTAATTAATGACTACATGAACAGCTAATGACCTTTATTTTTCCTGGTCTATTGTCTCAATTCTACTTATGGATAGGTCATCATCTTTGGAAGGCACTTAAATCATTTTCTGCGAAATAAAATATTATACTGCTAACCTTTTAAGTACCTGCATATTATCTGCTCTGTTCATTGGAGGATCAACTTTCGAACTTCTGATTCATTCTCCAAGGGTTCTCATGTTTTTATGTCACACCCTATTGCTTTCATGACAGCATATACACTTTCCTCCTGACTAGTCTCTGTTAAAAAGTCTCATGAAGATATTAAGAAGACTCATTGGCTGATTTTTCCTTTTATCAGAAGTATTCACTACATGAGAAACATCATTAAAATTTCTTTTTGATTCAAAAAGGTCCACTAAATCTTGTCTTTAATGACTCAAGAGAGTCTGCAGCAATAAAATTTCAGACTTTGCCTTTTTAACTGTTCTAGTTTTCATTTTTTGTTAAGCCCTCTTGATCTTTTGGTCAACTTAAATGCTTTTGCTAGTCATAGAGTCATAGAGATGTACAGCATGGAAAAAGACCCTTTGGTCCAACCCTTCCACACTGACTAGATATCCCTACCCAATCTAGTCCCACCTGCCAGCATCTAGCCCATACCCCTCCGAACCCTTCCTATTCATATACCCATTCAAATGTTGCAATTGTTCCAGCCTCCACCATTTCCTCTGGCAGCTCATTCCATACACGTACCACCTTCTGCGCGAAAAGGTTATCCCTTAGGTCTCTTTTATATCTTTCCCCTCTCACCCTAAACCTATGCCCTCTAGTTCTGGACTCCCCGCCTCAGGGAAAATACTTTGTCTATTTATCCATTCCATGCCCCTCATAATTTTGTGCACTTCTGTAAGATCACCCCACAGCCTCCAACGCTCCAGGGAAAACAGCCCCAGCCTGTTCAGCCTCTCCCTATAGCTCAAATCCTTCAAGCCTTGCATCATCCTTGTAAATCTTTTCTGAACCTTTTCATGTTTCGCAACATCTTTCCGATAAGAAGGAGATGAGAATTGCATGCAGTATTCCAACAGTGGCCTAACCAATGTCCTGTACAGCCTTCAACATGACCTCCAACTCCTGTACTCTATACTCTGACCAAGAAAGGAAAACACACGAAAGGCCTCCTTCACTACCCTATCTACCTTCAACTCCACTTTCAAGGAGCTATGAACATGCACTCCAAGGTCTCTTTGTTCAGCAACACTCCCTAGGATCTTAACATTAAGTGTATAAGTCCTGCTAAGATTTGCTTTCCCAAAATTCAGCACCTTGCATTTATCTGAATTAAACTCCAGCTGCCACTTCTCAGCCCATTGGCCCATCTGGTCCAGATCCTGTTGTAATCTGAGGTAACCCTCTTCGCTGTCCACTACACCTCCAATTTTGGTGTCATCTGCAAACTTACTAACTGTACCTCTTATGCTCGCATCCAAATCATTTATGTAAATGCCAAAAAGTCAAGGACCCAGCTCCGATCCTTGTGGCATTCCACTGGTCACATGTCTTCAGTCTGAAAAACAACCCTCCGCCACCACCCTCTGTCTTCTACCTTTGAGCCAGTTCTGTATTCAAATGGTTAGTTCTCCCTGTATTCCATGAGATCTAATCAGTCTCCCATGGGGAACCTTGTCGAACGCCTTACTGAAGTCCATATAGATCACATCTACTGCTCTGCCCTCATCAATCTTTTTTGTTACTTCTTCAAAAACTCAATCAAGTTTTTGAGACATGATTTCCCATGCACAAAGCCTTGTTGACTATCCCGGATCAGTCCATGCCTTTCCAAATACATGTACATCCTGTCCCTCAGGATTCCCTCCAACAACTTGCCCACCACCGAGGTCAGGCTCACTGGTCTATAGTTCCCTGGCTTGTCTTTACCACCCTTCTTAAACAGTGGCACCACATTTGCCAACCTCCAGTCTTCCGGCACCTCACCTGTGACTATCGATGATACAAAAATCTCAGCAAGAGGCAATCACTTCTATAGCTTCCCACAGAGTTCTCGGGTACCCCTTGTCCACAGTAATTACTGATGCAAAATACTCGTATCTCCACCATCTTTTGCAGCTCCACACAAAGGCCTTGCTGGTCTTTGAGGGGCCCTTTTCCTTGCTGGTCTTTGAGGGGCCCTTTTCCCTCCCTAGTTACCCTTTTGTCCTTAATGTATTTGTAAAAACCCTTTGGATTCTCCTTAATTGTGTTTGCCAAAGCTACCTTATGTCCCCTTTTTGCCCTCCTGATTTCCCTCTTAAGTATACTCCTACTGCCTTTATACTCTTCTAAGAATTCACTCGATCTATCCTGTCTGACATATGCTAGTCTCACTCTGAAACTCAAAACATAGGCTAGAAGCATACTCTATGAGTTTTAATTTATTGATGTTACTTGTAAGCTTATTCAAAAAGAAAAAGGAACCATATAATAGGCAGCTACAACCTGACGAAGTCCCTGAGGTGTATAGAAAAACTAGGAAGAAAATTAAACATAGAATTAGGAAGGCTAAAAAGGGCCATGAAAACAGGGTTAAAGAGAATCTCAAGACTTTTAATACATATATAAGAAATAAGAGGTTAGCAAGGGAAAGAGTAGGCCCACTCAAGGACAAAGGAGGGAAGTTAGGGGTGGAGACACAGGAAGTGGGAGAGATCCTTAATAAGTGGGTGGCACGGTAGCACAGTGGTTAGCACTGCTGCCTCACAGCGCCAGAGACCTGGGTTCAATTCCAGCCTCAGGCGACTGACTGTGTGGAGTTTGCACATTCTCCCCGTGTCTGCGTGGGTTTCCTCCGGGTGCTCTGGTTTCCTCCCACAGTCCAAAAGCGCTTTGGCGGGTCGGTGTGGACTTGTTTGGCCGAAGGGCCTGTTTCCACACTGTAAGTAATCTAATCTAAAGAAAAAGTATTTTGTATCAGTATTTACCAAGCAGAAGTTCATAACTGATGTTGAGGTCATGGATGAGTGTGTGAATGCTCTAGACAATGTCAATATGTTGAAGGAGGAAGCTTTGGGCATCCTAAAATGCATTAAGGTAGACAAGTCCCCAGGGCCAGATGGCATCTACCCAGAGTAATGCGAGAGGCTAGGGAAGAAATAGCTGGGGTATTAGCAAATATCTTCATATCCTTTTTGACCACAGGCAAGGTTCCAGAGGACTGAAGATTAGTCAGTGCTGTCCCCTTTTTAAGAAAGAAAGCAGGGATAATCCATAAAATTATAGGCCAGTGAGCCAGATGTCTGCGGTGGTGAAGCGCTTGGAGAAGATATTGAGGGATAAGATATATGCATATTTGGAAGAAAATTGACTAGTTAGTGACAAGTTGCATGGGAGATGTCATGTCTCATCAATCTGATTGAACCTTTTGAAGAGGTGACAAAGATAATTGGTGAGGGAAGGGCTGTGGATATAATTTATATGGACTTTATCAAAGCATTTGATAAAATCCCCATGACAGATTAGTATAAAAACTAAAATCCCGTGGGATTTGGGGTGGGCTGGCCAGATGGATACAAAACTGGCTTGGTTATAGAAGACAGAGGGTAGCAGTTGAAAGGCGTTTTTCAGAATGGAGACCTGCAACTAGTGGGGTACTACAGGGATCAGTCTTAGGTCTTCTGTTGTTTGTGGTATTTATAAATGATATGGAGGAAAATGTGGGTGGTCTGATCAGTAAGTTTGCAGATGACACAGAGAATTATAGTGTAAATTGCAGAATCCTTCGCAACGTTAACCTACAGATGGATCTGGGTGTGCAGGTCCACAGTTCCCTAAATGTGGCCACACATGTGGCTAAGGTGGTTGTGAATGCATGTGGCATATATATTTTTAATATCATTTGTAAGTTTGTTTTTTCTGATTTTGTAACAAATGGGTTTTAGAACATAAGAACACAAACTACTAGCTGGAGTAAACAGTTCAGCCCTTCAAGCTTGCTTTGCCATTTGATCGTGGTTGATCTCACCTAACCATCAACTTCACATTTTTGACCACTCCCCATAACCCTTTAACCCATTAATAATTAAAACAACTGTCCATTGCCTCCTTAAATGTATTCAGCGTCTCAGTGTCTACCACACATTGGTGTAGTAAATTCCATGGATTCATGACCTTTCTATAAAGGTAATCTCTCCTCATTTCTGCTTTACATCTTTCACTCCTTAGCCTAAAACTATGATCTCTCATTCCAGATTGCTCTACAAAGGACAAACATACATTCTACATGTTCCTGTTAACACCCGTTAGCATTTTATATACTTCAATAACATCTCATCTCATTCTAAACTCTGTACAGTATAGGTCTGAATTGCTTAATCATTCCTTGTAAAATAAATCTTTCATCTCTGGAAATAATCCAGTGAACCTTCTCTGAACATTTTTCTGCATTTCTCTAGTAAACAATTAACTTTTAAGCATTTCTTTAGTCAGAGTGATTACTTTAAAACAGCTTTTAAGGCCTAGATTTACAATTACAGATTGCTTTTATACACCATTAATGGATATTAATTTACTGTAGATTGTTTGGTGATCCAGCAAGGTAAATAATGGGGCCTCAAGGTTTGTTAGACACTACTGGAACTTGCTTTTATAAGCTTTATGCAAACACACTTATGTTAGATAGAGAGGCTTATTTGTCTTACATTGAATTTTGGATGTTCGTGAAGTCCTCTGATGAAGCTAGTTGTAAAGACCAGTGCTCCTGAGAAAGGAAAGATATAAAGAAACTAGATCACCTTGGACTAAAGAATTAGTGTTAGTCCCAGACTAGAAGTGTTGGTATAACACATTAAAGAGGTTGTTTAAGCTGGGTATGTTTAAGTTCAGAAGTCTAATAGTTTCAGAAAAAAGATTCCTCCAATTCAGTCTGTAAGTTAAATTCTCAAGTGATTTAAAGCCATTGAGTGATAGTCAGCCAGCATCAGTAACTGTCATGTTCCAATGTCTCTCAATGCCTCAAAAAAAAACAAAGAACTGTGGATGCTAGAAATTTGAAATTAAAAAAAATTGCTAAAGAGATAGCAGTTCTGAAGAAGGGTCACCGGGCTCAAAACATTAACTCTGTTTTGCCTCCATAATGCTGCCAGACCTGTTGAATTTCTCCAGAAAATTTCTGTTGCTTTTTTAATCTCTCAATATCTCCATTGCTCTACTTCTTTGATTTGTAGCATAAATAAGTATCTC
The DNA here is from genome assembly GCF_004010195.1 of Chiloscyllium plagiosum. Classification (NCBI taxonomy): domain Eukaryota; kingdom Metazoa; phylum Chordata; class Chondrichthyes; order Orectolobiformes; family Hemiscylliidae; genus Chiloscyllium; species Chiloscyllium plagiosum. The sequence goes on from NC_057713.1 coordinate 65,354,344, forward strand.
TCCTTTTCAGACCAGTCTCTTTTTTGTTGGCTACGGCAGTATTTAATGCTCATCCCTAATTTCCAGGAAGGTGGTTAAAAGTCAACCACATTGATTGGGAGTCACATATAGGTCAGGCCAGGTTAGGTTGGCAGGTTTCCTTCCCAAAAGGACATGAATGAACCAGACAGGTTTTATGACAATCCACAATGGTTATGTGGTCGCCATTCTACTAGCTTTTTATTCTAGATTTTATTGAATTCAAATTTTGCCTCTATCATGGTAGGATTCAAATGCATATGTTCAGCACAGTAGCCTGTGGTTCTAGATTAGTTATCCAGTGACATTGTCAGCATGCCCTACCTCCACTGGGAATGACCATTAGCCTGATTCTCTTCATCAATATGTGAAAAAGAATTTTCATAACTATCCTGAGTTATCATTCCTGTTTTGTTATTCTGAAGAAACGTAAGGCCCTAAGATATACCAGCAGAAGTAGGCCATTTTGCCCATTGAATCCAATCTGCCATTCAATAACAATGTTTCTTTGTACTACCATTACAGTTTCAATGCAATTTGCCTCTTTCCAAAGCCCCATTTTCTGAGGTTCCTTAGAAAATCCTATTCACTCAATTGGTCTCCCATATACATTTCAACAAAAGGGTTTAGTGTCCCTACTCTTATTACAATGGAATTGCATCCCAGGCTGCTGTGGGAGGTGAGGCAGGAAATTGCAGGGATTCTGACATAAATTTTTAATTCCTCTCAATTTTATGGCCACTCATTTAATGCGTAATCTCTTTGTAGATTCTTTATGCCATTCTCACCACTTGCCTTATCACCTATACTTATCTGGCTGTAAACTCAGGAAAGTCTCTTCCCTGAAAGCATTGAAAGTTGGTTTGTTATCTAACTTAGACGAATAAATTCAGACTTTTTCTGGGCATTATTCCAGGGTTTTTGGGGTAGAGAAGAAAGTGAAGCTGAGGCCTCAACTAAGTGAGCCATGATCGTATTGAATGGGAAAGGGCTGAAAGGAACAACAATATGCCAATATCATATGGGTCTCTCTTTATAATGCTGCCACTTACACTATATTCCTGCCACTAGTGTATTTTTTCTCTGCTGCTCTCACTCCAAAAGGGGGTAGAAGGGCAAAGGGCTCTGGGAGAACAAATACAGCAATCACTTGCGATGCCAGTCAATCTGAACATAAGAAAAACAAATCAAGCAGAAGAGTTTAACATCTAAAGATAAAAATATCAAAGTTGATTTGAATCTTAGAAGGACTTCACTTCCTTTAGTTGGTGCGAATATCATGTCAGCATATTAAAAGGTAGATTTGGAGGCACTATAGAGGTTGCAAATCTGATAATCTCCAGTAGGAAGTTTTCCTATTGATGTTGAACAGACTTGAATGCTTTTTTTTGGGAGTGACCTAATACAGATCTACTAAATCTTGTTTTAACTGAGTAGATGGTGAGAGGAGAAAGATTTAAAAGAGAGTTGAGGGGTGACTTTTTCACATAGAGGATGGTTCATATGTAGAATGAACCGCCAGAGAAACTGATAGATGCAGATGCATTTACAACATTTAAAAGGCATTTGGATCTGCACATGAATAGGAAAGGTTTAGAGGGATATAGACCAAAAGCAGGCACGTGGGACTAGTTTAGTTTAGGAAAATTGGTAGGCATGGACAAGTTGTGCCAAAGGGTTTTTTCGTGCTGTATGACTATGATTTTCTTCTAGTGTATTGTATGAACTCCACTCATCAAGGCAAGTGTGGAGCATTCCATCACATTTTGAATGGTGCCTTGTAGATTGCGGAGAAGCTTTCGAGAGTCAGGAGGTGACTTACTTGCAGCAGGATACTTGGCCTCTGACCTGCTCTTGTAGCCTTAATATTTATATAGCTAGTCTAACTCAATTCCTGGCCAAAGGATGCTGATAGCATGGGACTCAGTCATTGTAATGCCATTCTCAAGGTTGAGATTTTGTGTTTGAATTTAATAAAGAAACAAATTCTTACAAAAAAGAAAGAATAATTGAATAAAACAAGCCAAACTAAGCTATCTAAATATAAAATATTTTGTAGAATTTTAAAGAACATGGCAAAACAAAATCTCATCTACTCCCTATCATCTTTCAGTCATTCAAAAACCAGAGAAATATCTCTTCCCTATCAAATTAGTGGGTTTAATCCAATTACATTTTATCATTTTCAGTCCCATGAGCTGTGAGACCATTTCCCTTTGACCACTCAAACAACTAAGTTTAGACTTTCTCAGTCATTCAATGCTCAGTGGACTTCTAAACAAACACCCCGGTCTGAAAGTTTCACAACCTAAACTACTTCTCTCAGGTGTCTTATTCCTTTAACTGTTCTGAATAAAATCTATAAAAAAATAGGCAAATCTATTCCTGCAACTGAACTCAGGTAGGTATCCTTCAAACTGAATGAAAGCTTTCCAATTTCTAACTTTTTCTAAGTTAAAATCAATCACTGATCATCTAAACCAACAAGCAAACTAATATCTTTCAATGTTTTCTCTTTCTTGTCATAAACCCCACTAATTACACAAGCTTCCATGAACATTTCAGGAGTCATATACTGGTTTAAAATCGTAGTTCTGGAAGATTCGACTTCCAGAATATAAAAAGAATCTTTCATCAATCTACTGCAAATTGATTAATTTTATATATTAGCATATGGATCAGATAAACAACACCGTGGATAATTATATTATCAACAGTGAGACTTTACAGTTAATTGTATGTCTATTATTCCTAATTGGAATAATACTCTTCAACATAGAATCTTAGAACCTACAATGAATTTGGTGCATTATATCCATTCTACTCTCTGAAAGATCTATTCAGTTTGCAATCATTTTCTTCCTGTAATTCATTCTTTTAATCTGTTTTATTTCCCATCCTTTTGTCACAGCTTGTCAGAGCTGAGTGTGACAAATGATCTGCTTAAGTGTAAATGTTTTTTCAATTACAAATCATAGGGCCATCATCTCCATTCTGATAAGTATGAATGTTTGCCACAAATGGTTAAGATCTGATTTTCTTTCGGTTTCCTTTGGTAGAAACCTTGATTTTTATCTTTCTATTTTGAGAGACATTACATAATCCTAGCTGAGACTGTTCCATTCTTTAATCAATGTCACCTTAGAAACAGGTACAACCACAGATTTAAACAGCTGGAGAAGTCAAGCTACAATTTAACACAATACCCTATCAGAAGCTTTTAATTTCAGGCTGGAGGCAAAAGTCAATACATTTATTTCATTGTTGCATTACAGCACAAACTAAGTCCGAAACATCCTGGCATTTTCAGGAATAAAAAAAGCCATGATGGCATAAAAGTTCAGTATTTTTTTAAAGAATACCACAAATGCTCCTACTCACTATGTTACCTTTCACCCATCTTTTTATTTATGTGAATCAAATGTTCAATTTTTACTCCAGGATTGCTTCCATTTCTAACATATACACTTATTTTAGCCCATGACTAATGGTTTTCAAGTTAATGAAGTATTAAAGTAGCAGTGTAGGCAATGAATGTGGAGAGCTTAGTTACATTGGAATTTTAAGTAGGATTAATTACAAATGTATGCTTTATCGGTTGAACCAAGGAACAGTTTTTTTTATCCTACTCGCTGAGAGCCTTATGGCACAGTACTGGTTACCCTCATCTAATACTGTACTCTTGATGAATTGAGAGGCAGCCTACAGGGCCTTATGAGCTCATAGGAATGGAAAACAATGGAAATGTAAATAAAGAAATCTTCAAATACAAGATGAAGTCACTCATAAATGTATATCCGAAAGAAATATCTGTATCCTGTTACAAATAGAACAATATATTTTTACTACTTAACTGCTCTTTTCCCTGGGGTGGGGAAGTCCAGAGGTTTAGGGTGAGAAGGAAAAGATGTAAAAGCAACCTAAGGGGCAACGTTTTCACACAGAGGGTGGTGCCTGTATGGAATGAGGAAATAGTAGAGGCTGGTACAATTATAGCTTTTAAAAGGCATCTGGATGGGTATATGAATAGGAAGAGTTTAGAGGGATATGGGCCAAGTGCTGGCAAATGGGACTAGGTTAGGTTGGGATATATGGTCAGCACGGACGAGTTGGACTGAAGGGTCTGTTTCCATGCTGTACATCTCTATGACTCTATGATTCTATGCTTATCAAATCCAAATATGAATATTCATAATAATCTTAATTTCAGCTGCAATATTTTATACTCTAGAAAAGTTTATGAAGGGACAAAGAGAACGAATGATTGACTATATGTATTAACTGCAATCACATATAGTTTGTTTACCTGATTGATTATTTCCACAGAAACAAATGAAAATATATGCTTCTCCGTTTTGAAGCTTTTAAAAAAAAGCAAATTATTAATGTATAACAAGGAAGTAATATCCTGGCACCTGCTATCCATTAACAGTGATCATAATGTCACAGTAAACTTTCAAGAAACGTAATACATGCTTAATTGTGAATACAAGCGATTAAAGTTCTATTAATTGCTGTACATCACAAGGGAGGAATAAAAGAAATAGTGAATCTTTCAAAGAAAAGATTCTGTTTCTCTGGGAAATGTGCCTGCCAGAACTCATTATTCTGGAGGGATTGTTAGGAACAGCTTCTTCATGAGTGGGTAATTTGCATAAACATATTTATCAGTTAAAAATCACACAACACCAGGTTATAGTCCAACAGGTTTAATTGGAAGCACACTAGCTTTCGAAGCGACGCTCCTTCATCAGGTGATAGTGGAGGGCTCGATCATAACACAGTATTTATAGCAAAAATTTACAGTGTGATGTAACTGAAATTATACATTGAAAAATTGATTGTATGTTAAGCCTTTCATCTGTTAGAATACAGTGATAGTTTCACTTCTTTCATGTGTAAATCACAAAACCTTTTTTTTAAAAGTTGCATTCTCGAGTTAGCTGTTAACAACGGTGATAGCTAGACAATATGTTGAAGGTGTTGGCCCCTGTGTTCTCTATCTATGCCATGATGTTTAGATTGATTCTAATTTAAAAAGTGAGATAACGGAGTTTTACATAAATTCATGCAGTTTTTGAGCTCAGAGTTCTACATAAATGCATGCAGTTTTTGAGCAAAGTAATGTACTTAGTTACTTTGCTCAAAAACTGCATGCATTCATGTAGAACTCTGAGCTCAAAAACAGCATGAATTTATGTAAAACTCTGTTATCTCACTTTTTAGATTAGAATCAATCTAAACATCAGGTCATAGGCAGAGAACACAGGGGGGCCAACACCTTCAGCATATTGTCTAGCTATCACCATTGTTAACAGCTAACCCGAGAATGCAACTTTTAAAAAAAAGGTTTTGTGATTTACACATGAAAGAAGTGAAACTATCACTGTATTCTAACAGATAAAAGTCTTAACAGACAATCAATTTTTCAATGTATAATTTCAGTTATAACACACTGTAAATTTTTGCTATAAATTCTGTGTTACGATCTAGCCCTCCACTATCACCTGATGAAGGAGCGTCGCTCCGAAAGCTAGTGTGATTCCAATTAAACCTGTTGGACTATAACCTGGTGTTGTGTGATTTTTAACTTTGTACACTCCAGTCCAACACCGGCATCTCCGAATCATATTTATCAGTGTTTTAGTCACACAGCTCCAAAGGAGGTGATGTTTTAAGTAGCTTTCCAGAAAGGCCTTTACTAAAGCTGCTCATTTTTGTTAAACAAATACAATATATTAACACTCAGTATGGATGAAAGGCGGCACGGTGGCACAGTGGTTAGCACTGCTGCCTCACAGTGCCAGAGACCCGGGTTCAATTTCCGCCTCAGGCGACTGACTGTGTGGAGTTTGCACATTCGCCCCGTGTCTGCATGGGTTTCCTCCGAGTGCGCCGGTTTCCTCCCACAGTCCAAAGATGTGCAGGTCAGGTGAATTGGCCATGCTAAATTGTCCGTAGTGTTAGGTAAGGGGTAAATGTAGGGTTATGGGTGGGTTGTGCTTCGGTGTGGACTTGTTGGGCCGAAGGGCCTGTTTCCACACTGTAAAGTAATCTAAAAAAAATCTAAAATATTTGTGTAACACTCCAAAATTAAGGGGATGTAAAAGTCTGAGAAAAAAGTTGAATAGATCATACATGGTAGATACAATTGAAGGATGTGGATGAAAACAGGAAGAAGGAAAAAGTGCATCTTTATGCAGTTGAGTTTCCAGTCAAGAGTGCGGTACTGGGAAAGCACAGCAGGTCAGGCAGCATTCGAGGAGCAGGCGAATCAACGTTTCAGGCAAAAGTCGATCCTCCTGCTCCTCAGATGCTGCCTGACCAGCACCACACTCTTGACTCTAATCTCCAGCATCTGTAGTACTCACTTTCGCCACATATGAGTTTTCAGTCATAGGTATAATACATCATTAGGAATTGGTGATATTTTGGTGTACAAGCGGTGACAAGAATACTGAATGAAATTGGAAAAGTCCTCCCTTAAGGTCCTGATAAGCATGAGACAATAGCCCTTCAACAACCACAACCGTCTTCCTTTCTAAGAGGCATAGCTCCAACTAGTATAAAATGTTTCTATTGACTGCTATTATTTAAGTTCACTAGAGATCTTTGGTGCCATACTGGGTTAATTGCTGCCTTGATATCTATGGCAGTTACTCTCATCTCACCTCTGGTATTGAAATGTTTTGTCCATGTTGGCATTCCTTGGACCAATATTGTAATGAGGTGAGAAGCAAAGAATCCTGACAGAATTCAGAGTGGGCATCAATGAAAAGGCTGGTGCTGCGTAAGCATCTCCCAGCAATACATTGACAACTTTTCCCATCATTTTGATGATAATTGAGAACTCAGATACATAGTAACCTGCAAGACCTACATCCCATTCTCGCAATTCCTCTGCCTCCGCAGCATGTGCTCCAAAATGCAGACCTTCCATTCCCAAGCATCCCAGATGTCCACCAATTTTGAAAACGTATTTTTCCTCTTTCCGACATCCAGACAGCCCTCCACTGCACCAACTCCATTCCCCGTTCCACTGCTCTAAACTCCCCCCTCCAAACACAATAAAGACAGAGTCCCCCCCATCCTCACTTACCACCCCACCAGTCTCGGCATTCAACGCATCATCCTTAAACACTTCCGTCAACTCCATTTCAACCCCACCACCGAGAACATCTTCCCTTCCCACCTCTCTCTCTGCCTTCTACAAGGACTATTCCCTTCAACAGTTCTTGGTTTGCGATTGAACCAAGCCCCCGAATCCCTAGGTACCTTCCCCTGCAACCAGAAAAGATGCAAAGCCAGCTAGTACACCACTTCCCTCATCTCCATCCAAGGCCTCAAACAGCTCTTCCAGGTGTGACAGAGGTTCACTTGCCTCTCCTCCAATCTAGTTTACTGCATCAGGTGCTCACAATGTGGTCTTCTCTACATCAGGGGCACCAAATGTAAACTTAGGGAACGGTTTGCCAAGCAGTCCAGTTCGGCCCATAGGGTCTGACTGGATCACCCAGTTACTGACCATTTCAATTCCCCTTTCCACTCCCTTTCCAACATGACCATCCTTGGACTCCTCCATTGCCACAATGAACCACACTGCAAATTGGAGGAACAGCACCTCGTCTTCCACCTGGGCAGCTTACAACCCGGAGGACTCAACATTGAGTTCTCCAATTTCAAGTAACTTCCCTTTTCATCCCCCGACTCCCTTTCCAGCCCCTTCCCATTCCTTCCACTCCTCCCTGCCACCAACCAGATTCATTCCTCCCATTAACTAACCAGGTCGTATCCTCTACCTGTCTTCACCTATCCCCACTTCACTACCCTGACTTCCCACCACCCCCTTTATCTGCAGTTCCCCTGCACCCACCCCTATGCCTGAAGAAGAGTTACACCCAAAACGCTGAATTCTCTACCTCCTGATGTATACCTGGATTGCTATGTTCTTTCAGCCTCCTGCAAGTCTATATAATTGAGAGCAGGCAGATAAACTAGTAATTGGCTGAATTGAATACATCCTTCATTTTGTGGACAATGGGTTTTTAATAGTGTAGTAAATTATAATTACTGATGAATAAACTCTATAACCTTCAAGAATGAATTTTAATAATATGGGGTTGTTCCATTCAGAGAAAATTATTCTTGATGACTATTTTGTTTTGCTTTGCAGTTTCTTCCATCTTTATCCATTCATTCCATGTGCATGCCCCAATATTTATTTTGTTCCTTTACAGTCAGTGAAATGCTAAGTTACATTTTGAGATTTTTAAATCCGGATGTATAGTCTATGTATCTCAATGTAGATACTCCAATCAGAATGGCCGAAGAACCATGCTGTTCTTCTGCCAGATACACAGAGAAGGTGCCCCAATGAAACAGCTAATGAATTAGACAAAATCTGTGCTGACATATTTGAAAACAATATTGATGCTTAACTGTACTCAAGATGATTGGCAAAGCATATTCTTTTACTGACTAGATAAAATTCAGACCAATATATTAATTTTATAGAAATCTCCAATTAACTTAAATTCAGCCATAAGACTGACAACAGATGTATGTTCAGTAAGGATGTAGTATGTAAACAAAGTGGAACTGCAGTAGGTGGTGTACAAGCATGGGTAGAAATACAATGGCGGATGATCTCTTATAATTTTGCTGACACCACAGTTACACGTTCTATAATATTTTATAGTTCTTTACTAATATAATTGAAAAATAAATAGAAACTGAAAAAATATTTGGCTGGGATCTTCTCAATGTTTGAAGTAATGTATGTAAAGGGAACAAAGTTGGGAAAACATAGCAAGAAGAAGTTCTCAGCATTGAGGAAACAGAGTCCAATTTTCCCTTTCAGGCTGAATGACTAGATCACAAGCTTACTAGAAAGAAGTGACTGCCTTATTTTCATGAATTAGCAGTTCATTATCACCTATTTTTGGCTCATTTATATGCTATACAATGTCACAGGTGTTGTTGAGAATCTAGATGGCGCCAATTCACAACTTGAAATTCAGAGTGATTACTTAGCACTTGCAGCTCAACAATTTACTTTCTGAACCAGCATTTCCCAACATCTCAGAGCATGCTCTATGGGCAGTAACTAGCTGCACCCTCTATCCATGTCCTGTCAATTGTATTAGCAGAGCATCTGCCTCACCACATCATGATGCCACATCTCAAATTAAATCACAGAATTTTTCAACACTTCATCACTACACTTTGGAGCTCACTGACAGTTTTCATTGTAATGTTCATGTCAGATTAATTCTGTCTGTTGGGACAGTCACCCATCCCATAAACAGAACATGTGAATCTCAGGACTCTTACCTTGCTTTCATAACACTCACTCACTTTGCACTTACTAGGATTTTCACAGCATATCTGTCTGGCCTTGCCTTTTAATGCAGACAGCTGGTAGTTTGTCATGGGGGAACATATGTTGGTGTATGGCCCATGCTATACCAATGTCACAACATGTGGCAGCATCTAACACAGCAAACATAAAGCATGTGCTTCAACCAAATGGGTATGGATGAAAATCTAAGGGGGGTGGTCCATTATCCAGCTCAGGGGGTCTAGGGGCAGTTAGGGGGCTTGTCCATGTGCTGTCAGGAAAGGTGGGCCAGAAGGGTTTGTAGTTTGGGGAGATGAGTTGAGCATAAGATTGCTTGGAAGAGGCACCTTGGAGGCAAGCTGCATAACTAATAAGGCAGGTAGTGTAAAATTGAGATACAAAAGTTGCATGGGCTCACAGAGGGAAACCCTCAATTTATCTCCCTGATATTGACTCTTAGTGAAGATATAAGAAAAGTCAGCCCTCCTTCCCAGTTTCTTTAAAGCAGATAGTGGTTGAAGATTCTAGAGTGAGTTTTAACTCACGTCATGAACAATACTAAATCAAATCCTCACATTAATCTTCCAGTTGGTGGTGGCTTATGTGAAGACGAATTATGAGGTTCAGTTACTTCCATGCTTTAGTAGTACAGACTGTAGAATTTGGAGCTTCTGCTGATGTACTGTTGAAGTAGATTATGTGACTTGCTGTAGAACCCCTGTAGAAACATACTGTAATCACAGGATATTGGTAGCTTGAGTGGGGTTATTGCCCAATGATAGAGGGCTGAACTGTACAGGAATGCACAGGCAGTTGAGTTTCATAGCAGCTGTATTAATCCAGATAGCTTGTGAATTTTCCTCGATATACTTGGCTCAAGGGATCAGAAGCTAAAATACTTACTCAGCCTCTGCTTAATTCTTGTAGCCACATTGCTTACATGGTGTTCTAGTTCATCTTCCAAGTACAAGGCTACCATAAAACACACTACCCAGTTTCCCTTCCTTTAATCCATTCTCCCCAGTTTCTGACCCCAAATAAAATTGAAAAATTGCCTGTAACATTTTTGATGTTTGGACCACAGCAGGTAAAGGAGTGGGGTTGTCTTCTGTTTGTGTTGTGTGGTATAATACAAAATAGTCATGCTATTAGATGTGCAGGAGATGGAGAAAGTAACAAGATTGATTTTATTCAGGAGCTCTCTCCGGTTTCTAAGTTCATGGGATATTACTTTAGGCTATTTTTACCAGTTTTCTTTTGTTATTTATGTACAGAACAGACATTTGTTTCAGAATCATAGTTTACACTCGACTGCAAGTTTGAGGTGTACATTTTTCCTGCGATATCTGCATCTAATTTAATGGTCAATTTATTGCCGTGTGTTATATACCATGACAGTACTACCTAGGTAACAGAAACAACCTGTTCTCTTTTAGCAGCATAAGACATTTTGCTCTAGAATGTTTCTTCTATTTCTCATCCTAAATATGCTGTTGTCATATTTTCACGTGGGTTTTCCCAGTTGTCTATTATAATTTCAGTGAAAGACTGACACCAAAATTGGTGGCGAGAGTGTGGTGCTGGAAAAGCACAGCAGGTTAGGTAGCATCTGAGGAGCAGGAGAGTCAACATTTCGGGCAAAAGCCCTTCATCAGGAAGGAGGTGGTGCAGTGGACAGTGAAGAGGTTTACCTCAGAGTACAACGGAACCTTGATCAGCTGGGTCAATGGACCACAGAATGGCAGATGGAGTTTAATTTAGATAAATGTGAGGTGCTGCATTTGTAAGGTAAATCAGGGCAGGATGTATACACTTAATGGTAAGGTTCTGGGGAATGTTACTGAACAAAGGGGCCTTGGAGAGTACATTCATAGTTCCTTGAAAGTGGAGTCACAGAGAGACAAGATAGTGAAGACAAGTTTGGCATGCTTGCCTTTATTGGTCAGTGTATAGAGTATAGGAGTTGGGAGGTCATGTTGTGGTTGTAGAGGGCATTGGTTATGTCACTTTTGGAATATTGTGTTTAATTCTGGTCTCGCAGCGATAGGAAACTGTTATGAAAGGGTTGAAAGGGTTCAGAAAAGATTTATAACAATATTGCCAGGAGGGTTTGAGCTATGAGGAGAGGCTGAATAACCATTTTCCCTGAAGTGTTGGAGGCTAAGGGGTGACCTTATAGAAGTTTATAAAAACATGAGGGGCATAGATAGGGTGAACAGCCAAGATCTTTGCTACAGGGTAGGGAGTCCAAAACTAAACAGCGTAGGTTTAAGGTGAGAGGGAAAAGATTTAAAAGACACCTATGGGGCACCTCTATCACTCAGGGGTGTTGCATGCATGGAACAAGCTGCTAGATGAAGTGGTGGAGACTGGTACAATTACAATATTTAAAAGGCATCTGGATGGGTACATGAATAGGAAGGGTTTGGTGTGATGTGGGCCAAATGCTGGAAAATGGGACTAGATGAATTTAGGATATCTAGTCAGCATGGAAGAGTTAGACTGAAAAGTCTGTTTTCATTCTGTACATCTCTATGACTCTATGATTGTATAACTGACCGAATCTTGGAATATACCAATAGGCCTACTAAAAAAAAAGGAGTAGCTTGCTATAGACAGCTAAGCACTCCCACAATCAATTGGTCAGATCAGAGTTCTGTTTACATCCAGTTGTGAATATTCATGGATTATTTAATAATTTGTGAGGAGAGGATGTTCCATGAGAATTCTTAATGAGATGGAGTCCAGTACATGATCACCAAAGCCAAGGCCGAAACATTTGCAACCAGCTTTAGACACAGTACTACTTTGACTTCCTTATGAAATCCTTCCTGTCACAGATGTTGATTTCAGCCATTTAAATTCAGTCCACCTAATATCACATAATGTTTGAATGCATTGGTCGCAGCAAAGATGATGCATCCATCGAAATCTTGGCTGTACTGTTTAAAGATATGAGCTCTGAGATTGTTTTATCTCTACTCAACTGTTTCAGTACAGCTAAAATGCTGAGATCTACCTGTCAGCACAAAAACAATTAAAAAATATAGGGCAAAGCTAATCTAGTGCATTACCTGCCTATCAATTTATTCTCAGTCACCAAAAATGCAATTACTGAAATCATTGGCACTGCAGTTAAATAGAACTTGTTCACTAATAATCTACTCAACAACATTTAGTTTTGGTTCCATTAGGGCCAGTCAACTCCAAGTCCTTGTTTTAAATATGAGAAAAAGAGCTAAATTCTTGGGGTGACATGACTGGAGCTACCATTAGCACCACAGTAGCATTTGACAGAGTGTGATATCAAAGAGTAGTCCAAACCTGAAGTTATTGGAATGAGAAGAAATGCTGTTCAATGCCTGAAGTCACATTTAGCAAAAAGCAAGATGGTTGCAATTATTTGAGAACGGCATCTCTGCTCAAGAACCTAGGCCCAAACACCTTCATCAATTGTCTACCCTCTATGATAAGACCATAAATTGTGATGCTCACTGATGTTTATACTGCGTTTAGAACTATTCACAAATTCCTCTGATACTGAAGCAGCTCATGCCCAAATATAGCAAGACCAGAAAATTGCTCTGGTTGGAGTCACAGCTATCACTGTATTGGCTGGAGGCCAACTATCTCAGCATCTGGAATTCAATGCAAGAATTCCTTGGATTGGTGGCCTAGACCAGAGCTGCTTTATCAATTACCACCATCCATCATAAGACCAGAAGTGGAGATATTCATGACGATAGCAAAGTGTTTAGTCCTTCAAATTTGTTTCTGCGTCTGCACCCTGCTGGAAGTTACATCTGTCATTTTACCAGTGGCTGACTGTATGCTCTTTCCTGGACTATGGAAATGACCATTATGGCATTCTGGAATCTAACATCTTAGTTTTATCAATGAAAGCACCCATGAAAGATGCTGAACTTTGCACAATTTCTACATGCCTAAATTCTCCTTTGCAAATACCACTGATGTTTAATGCTACCTAATGACAGTCTGCAGAGAATATGCTGCAAAATAATTTTCAACTCTTTGTTAACTGTTTTTAATGCACTCTCAATGGATAAAAGTAATTGTTGAGTCAAATTCTGTTCTTCAACTTTATGGTTGATCAATATGGGTTGATTCATCCATAGCTCAACAAGAATTGTAGCATGTTATCTCTGTTTAGCAGCTGCTGGTTTCTCTTCAGCTGTCAACTCAGCCTCTTACACTCTCATATCGAGTCATAATGTCATAGAGATGTACAGCACAGAAACAGACAATTTGGTCCAACTCTGAAATAAAATAATTTACCCGCCAATTGTTTCTATAGATCTGGCACACTTTCTGGAGTGTCAGTTTCTGAATATTTCCACTGGTAAGGGTACAATGTATTTGATGAAATTCATTAATAGCCAGGCCTCCTTTTCTTTGTTTGCAGCATCTTTCTAAGAAAGGAAAAATACAATCAATTCATGTGTACGTAATGTATCATGACACATCAAAGCGCATCAGATTCATTATTTGATAATTGTTGAAATGCAATTACTCAAATAAGATGTGTGATATCAGTTGTGTTGACATGAACACATTTCTTTTCACCAGCTTGTACAACATGTCCGACATGTCCTATCCAATATCTCAATTATCACCTCCTCAAGGGTTTCAGCCTGCTGAAAACGTCTGTTTTTCATCACTGGTCTTTTTTTTTGTAAACTGATTTTTTGCTTGAGATAAAGAGAATATGGGTTTGGAATGAATAAATAATCTGAGTTTTCATTTTCATGTAATGGAATAATCTGTTGTTTCATGCATAGGTTTTGGTGAAGTAACTTATTGAATTAATATTTGAAAAAAATTCAAGGTTTGCTTGAGTGTAATGGAATTATCAGCACATATGAATAACAATAAGTCTTTCAAGGCTTTTGTATGGATATGGGTATGTATGGGTATGGGTGTCACCTTCAGAAGCTGGTGGTGAGCTGCCTTCGTGAACATCAGCAGTCCATGTACTTCAGGCACACCTACAATACTGTTAGGCAGGGATTTCCAAAAATTTGACTAGTGACACTGAAGGAATAGTGATATATTTCCAAGTCAGGATGGTGAGTCGCTTGGAGGGGAACTGCAGTTGGTAGTGTTCCCATGTTTTTGTCTTTCTAGATGGAAGTGGTTGTGACTTTAGAAGATTCTCTTTAAGGATCTTGGGTGAATTTCTGCAGTGTATCTTGTAGATGGTACACAGTGCTGTTACTGAGCATGGCTGGGGGTAGGAATTAATGTTTGTGATGTGGTACCTGTTTTGACCTGGATAGTCTCAAGCTTCTTGAGTTTTGTTAGAGCTGCACTCATCCGCATAAGTGAGGAGTATTTCATCATACTCCTGATTTATGCATTGTAGATCGTTGGCAGGCTTTGAGGAGTCAGAAGTTGAGTTAGTCACAACAGTGTTCCTAGCCTCTGACTTGCTCTTGTAGTCACTGTATTTATATAACCAGTCCAGTTTATTTTCTGATCAATAGTAACCCCAGGATGTCAATAGTAGGGAATCAGGTGATGGTAATGTCAAGGGGCAGCTTTTTTTTAATTCACTCATTGGACATGTGTGTCACTGGCTACGTAATCATTTCATAAGATTGTCTCTTATTGGAGATAGTGATTGCCTGGTATTTGTGTGGCACGAATATTACTTAGCACTTGTCAGCCCAAACTTGGATATTGCGCAAGCTTTGTTGCATCTAGACATGGACAGCTACTGTGTCTGAGGAGTCACAAATGATGCTAAACATTATGTTATCATTATGTTGATCTCAACTCTGATCTTATGATGGAGAGAACATGAAGCAGCTATTGATGAATCAGCTGAAGATGGTCAGGCCTAGAACACTAATCTGAAGAATGCTGCAGAATGTCCTGAAGTTGAGATTACTGACCTCCAATAATCATAAGCAAGCCTGACTCCTACTAGCAAAGAGCTTCCCATCTGATTCCCATTGATTTCAGTTTACAAGGGTTCCACTCAGTCAAATGTAGTCCTGATGTCATGGCTGTGACTCTCACCTCACCTCTGTACTTCAGGTCTTTTATCCTTGTTTGAGCAAGGCTGTAATGAAGTCAGGAGCTGAGTGGCCCTGGTGGAATGCAACTTGGCCTTCAGTGAGCAAGTTATTGCTAACCATGGTGCTGCTGGATACCCTGCTGATGGCGCTTTCTATCAGTTTACAAATGATTGAGAGTAAACTGATTGGAAACTAATTGGCCAAGTTGATTTGTCCTTTTTATTTGCAGGACATAACCTTTTTGTATTGTTGTGTAAATGCCAGTGATGTAACTTGCTGTAACAGGTTAGCTGGGGATGCAATGAGTTCAAGAGCATGTATCTTCAGTACTATTGTCAGAATGTTCTCAGTGTGCACAGTCTTTGCAGTATCCAGTGTCTCATTTCTTGATTGCTTCAATGCTTCAGCCTTGCCTTTTGTGCTGAAATAATGGTTTCTTCCATCATTGAGGATGGGGATATTTTTGGATTCTTCTCTTTTAGTCAGTTGTTTAATTCTCCACCACCATTCACAATTAGATGTGGCAGGACTGCAGAGCCTAGATCTGATTTGTTGATTATGGAACCACTTAGCTCTGCCTACCACTTGTTACTTGGCACAAAGGTAGTCCTGTTTTGTAGCTTTACGAGGTTGACACCTAATCCTAGGTATTTCTAGTGCTGCTTCTGCTCCTCCTGCACTCTTCATTGAACTAGGGTTCCTCTCCAGATTGATGGTGATAGTACAGTGACGGATATTCCAGGCTAAAAGTTTGCAGATTGCATTTGAGTATAATTCTATTGTTGCACATGGCATCTTGTGGGTGCCAAGTCTTGATTTGTTAGATCTGTTTAAAGTCTGTACCATTTATCACAGTGGTAGTGTCACACATGCCAATGTATGGTTTTACCAATGTGAAGGTGGGATTTTGACTCCACAAAGACTGTTAGGTGGACACTCTTACCAATACTGTCATGGACAGATGCAACTGGCATGTAGATTTGTAAGGATGAGATCAAGTTTGCTTTTCCCTCTTGTTGATTCCCTCACCACATACTGCAGACTTAGTCTAGAAGATATGTCCTTTAGAAGTCACCCAGCTCAGTCAGTAGTGTTGCTGCTGAGCCACTCTTGATGACAGTCATGGAAATCCCCAAACCAGAGTACATTCTTTGCCCTTGCCAACCTCTGTGCTTCCTCCAAGTGTTATTCAACATGGAGGAGTTCTGACTCATCAGCTGATTCAAGTCAGGTAAGATGACAGTGGGGTAAGCTTCTGAGCCCTGGGTTCGTCTGCATAGTCTGCTTTTCTTAGTTTTTTTCTGACTTTTCTCATTTTATTTCTTTTTTTCTCTTTTATTTTACTTATTTCTTCTTGAGACGATGGCATTGGCAGCAGTGATTGAACCCAGCACAAACTCGATTGAACCCACAACAGACTTGAGTGAACCCAGCATGGACCTGAGTGAGGTTATTTGAAATTGGAGAACTCAATGTTGACTCCTCTGGGCTGTAGGCTGCATAGGCAGAAGATGAAGTGGTGTTCCTCCAATTTGCGTTTTGGTTCGTTGTGGCAATGGAGGAAGCCAAGGATGGTCATGTCGGAAAGCTAACCTGGAAACGGAAATTGAAATGGGTGATGACTGGGAGGTCCGGTCGGCCTCTGCAGGCCCAGTAGAGGTGCTCGGCAAACAATTCCCTAAGTTTACATTTGGTCTCCCCGATGTAAAGAAGACCACATCGGGAGCACCTGATGCAGTAAGCTAGGTTAAAAGAAGCAGGTGAATCTCTGTCTCATCTGGAAGGACTGTTTAGGCCATGGATGGAGGTGAGAGGGTGGTGTACTGTCAGATTTTGCATCTTTTCTGGTTGCAGGGAAAGGTACCTGGGGGTTCCGGGAAGGGGGTGGGGAAAGGTTGGTGGGAAGAGTGGCGTTAATCAAGGACTGTTGAAGGGAATGGTCCTTGCAGAAGGCAGAGTGGGGTGGTTTAGAGCAGTGGAGCGGGGAATGGAGAGGTGCGCTTTCCATCTGATTCCCATTGATTTCAGTTTACAAGGGTTCCACTCAGTCAAATGTAGCCCTGATGTCATGGCTGTGACTCTCACCTCACCTCTGTACTTCAGGTCTTTTATCCTTGTTTGAGACAAGGCTGTAATGAATGGTCCTTGCAGAAGGCAGAGTTGGGTGGTTTAGAGCAGTGGAGCAGGGAATGGAGAGGTGCGGTGGAGGGCTGCCTAGGTGACAGAGGGACGAAAAGCACGTTGTTCGAAATAGGTGAACATCTGAGATGCTTGGGAATGGAATGTCTCCTCATCCGAGCAGATGCAGCGGCGGCAGAGGAATTGGGATAACAGGATGGAGTTCTTGCAGGATACTGGGTGGGAGGAGGTGTAGTCCAGATAGTCCAGGTAGTCTGTGGGTTTGTAGCAAATGTCTGTCTGGAGACTGTTGACGGAGATGAAAATGGAGACGTCACGAAAGGGGAGAGAGGTGTCTGAGATGGACCAGGTGAATTTGAGGGCATTATCTGTAAGGTATGATTCTGAGAGTATGATGATGTTAGGCTGTTTCTTGACTAAGCTATTAAACCACTCTCCCAATTTAACACCATCACTCAGATGGTAGTCAGAATAATTTTTCAGGGTCACAGGGCTGTTTTTTTGCCTTATTTTTCCCAGTGCCAAGTGGTCCTTCCATTTTGAATACTTTTTTTTCATCATTTCTAGTGGTTGATAAAATTTGATGGCCATTTCAGAGGGAGAACCATATTGGTGTGGGACTTGAGTCAAAAAAGGTCAGGCAGCTAAGGATGGCAGTTTCCTTCCTGAAAGGACATTTTTCTTTTATTAATCATGGGATGAGGTGTCTCTGGTAAAGCCAGTATTTATGGCACAACCCTAATTGCCCAGAGGGCAATTAAAAGTCAATCACATTGCTGTGGGTCTGGAATCACATATACGCCAGACTACTTCCCGATGGCAGATTACTTCCCGAAATTGGTTTTTCCAACAATTAATTCACAGTCATCATTAGTCTCTTCCAGATTTTATTGAGTTCAAATTACATCATCTGCATGGCAGGATTCGTATCCTAGTCCTCAGGACATTACCTGGGTCTCTGGATTGATAGGCTAGTAATAATCACACTTGGCCCTTGCCTCGCCTTAGGAGACACAATAATGAATCAGATACTTTTTCCAACGTTCAGCTATGGTTTTCTGATTATAATTCCAGATTTCTTTTTCATTGAATTCAAATTCCATCATCTGCTGTGGCAGAGTAAGAACTCAGGTGCCCAGAATATTACCTGATATCTGGATTAATAATTTAGCGATAATACCATAAGGTCATGGACTCTCCATTTCTTTGGCTTGATGTATTAATTACAATATTCTTTTCTGTTTTATTGTAATTGGAAAGATGCAGAAGTTAACTCTTTTACGGGATAGGTTATTTGTCTTGAATCCTTAGTTGAGATGAATGCTAGAACCTTCTCAGACCCTGAATGAGGTAGGTATTGATGAAACATTTGGAGAACATGGATAGATCGGCAAGTAGAGTGCCTTTTCCAACGTACAAAGTATTCTTGCAGCAGCATAGCAATGTAGTTACTGTGCACTTTGGCTGCAGTACCAAAGCATAGAACTATCTTGCAAATGAATCAGAGAGAGGCCATGAGTGTTCCAAGAGTTTGGCAAGTATTAAATGGCAGAGTCCTTGGACATGCATCTTTCTCATGATAGCCCACATTGTTCAGGCCCTAATTCAATTCTGCCCTTGGTCCTAGCTCAAATTCCTAAGTCTTTCTGGTATCTTGTGAGAATTTTTTAGCTCTCTAATTCCACTCAGAGATTTAACCTATCAGATACATGGAAAAGCAAACAATTTCCAGTAGAACATTATCCAAAATAGATTAATTAAACCGTTGAACGCTAGAGCTCCCAAATCAAAGTTAGAAACAACTTTGTGAACAAAAGGCTTTCTTGGGGGTGATCATAAAATCTAGAAAAAGAATTGTCAACTCTATTAGGGAGATAAACTATTCACCTGGGCCCAAGAATCAAAGATTTGGTTTTGAAGCCAGAAGTTAAATCATTTATAAAAACCAAAAGAACTAAAATGCCAGTCCTGACAAAGGATTTTTACCTGAAATGTAGACTGTCCTGCTCCTCAGATGCTATCTGACCTGCTGTGCTTTTCCAGCTTCATATCTGTTGACTCTGGCTTCCAGTATTTGCAGTCCTTACTGTCCCAATGTGGATGCTATGAATCAGAAACAAAACAGAATCTGCTGGTAAAGCTCAGAGGTCGAGCAATATTTGTGAAGAGAAATCAAATTAATGTTTTAGGGTCCAGTGATCCTTCCTCGCCACTGTCAGTTCTGAAGCCCAAAACGTTACCTTTGATTTCTCTTCACAGATGCTCCCAGACCTGCTGAGCTTTACCAGCAACGTCTGTTTCTGTTTTCAATTCAATTATATTCATTTTAAACATCTCAGCCAGTCTCTGTTATCATACAGATGAGTAATTTAGGGTGGACCCTCGGATAAAATTCTAGGAGGTTGATTATGGAATTTTGGTTGAAGGTTGAAGATGAAAGTATTTCCAACATGTGTGTGTAAGCCCTGACTTTAGAAGCAGAGGAGTATGATTTGTCAAGACCTGTGGTACAGCTGTGGACAGAGAGAACAGGGCTTTAGAAATTAGGGCATTTCTAACTTTTTTTTCATCAGAACCCAGAAATTGCAAGTGAAGTTTAGAATTGAGCTGAAACATCCTACACTTTATCAGGCAGCTATGAAAAGCTTAAACATTAATCCCAAATATGTTGATAACCATCAAGTAATCAAAGATTTTGTGGGAAAAATTATTGCAAAAAAGAATTGAAAAGTTGAGAATTTCCGTCAAAAGTGTGTATGACCGTGTTTGATGTGCTTTTTGGAGTAAAGTATACGTAACTACCTAAGACAATCTTTATTTGCACTATTTGCTTTACTAGGTTCTTATGCAGCAAAGTTTATTTGTTTTGAAGCATAGAGTCCTGTGGTAAATTATTTCAGTAAATGACTGGTTGTTTGAATTTCTGTAAACATGAACCAACTCTATGGGGATGGTTTCCAGCATCTGCAGTCCTTGTTTTTACCTCTATGGGGATGGTGACAGGGCTAAATAAAAGAAGCTAATAAACCATGTTATGAAAGTAAAATACTGAAGACACTAAACATGTGAAAAAAAACACAAAATGTCTGAAATGCAGTGCAGATTTACCAGCAGATATAAAGAAAGAAACAGAGTTTGCCTGGTGCTAATGAAAGATCACTGACCTGAAACATTAACTTCCTTTCTTCACCAATACTGCTAGACTTGCTGAATATTCCCACCACATTCTGTTTTAATTATTGATAAACTGTGTTGCCTAGCAACTGTAATTTAGTTTTGTTGTTGTCTGTGGCTACCTTTGAGCATGATGAGCTAGGTTTTTTTCTATAATTATCCACTTTATACCTTTGGCATTTTTAAAATTACAGACAATATCCTACAGCAACTAGGAATATAAGACCTAGTGTTGGCAACAGGATATAAATCATTCTGCATTATGTAGACCTGACCCTCACATGATTTACTTGATTTTCATCTGGAAATGTTACTATCACTGTGTACTAAGACGTCTCTATTTCCCCTAGGAGCTGAGGACTGTAGATTTGCATTGATTGAAAACATAATAGGTGGGGAATTTATGTAAGATCACAACACTCTAAGATATAGGAACAGAGGTAGGCCATTTGGGTCATCAAGACTGCTCTGTATTCAATGATAGCCAATATGCTTTTCACTTTCGTTCTTCTGACTTCTCCCTGCAACCCTTAACAAACAAGAACCTATCTATCTCAGTCTCAAATACACACAATAGCTTGGCCTCAACAGTCCTCTGCAGCAATGAGTTCAACCGGTAAACCACCCTCTGGCTGAAGAAATTCCTCCTCATCTCAGTTCTAAAGGGTCATGCCTTTACTCTGAGGCTGTGCACTCATATTCTAGTATCTTCTACTGGTGGAAACGTCTTCTCCATGACTAGTCTAGCCAGGCCTCTCAGTATTCTGTAATTTTCAGTTAGGTGCTCCATCATCCTTCTAAACTCCATGTGTACAAACCCAGAATCCTCAACTTCTCCTCATACAACAATCCCTTCATCCCCAGGATCATTCTTGTAAACCTCCTCTTGACCACCCTCCAATGCTAGCACAGCCCTCTATAGATACAGAATCTAAAACTGGTCACAATATTCCAAATGCAGTCTGACCAGAACCTTATACAGACTCAGCAGTATATCACTGCTTTTGTATTCTAGCCCTCTTGAAGTGAATTTGTATTTGCCTTCCTAACTACTAATTGAACCTGCATGTTAACCTTGAATCTTGAACTCGGACTCCAAAGCCCCTTTGTTCTTCAGATTTCTGAAGATTTCAGATTTTCTTAGTGTAGCCCTCCTGCTTTCTCCAGTCTACCTGTCCCTCCACATATCATCTGTAAACTTAGCAACAATGTTTTCAGTTTCTTCATCCAGATTGCTAATCATAGCTAGTTAAATTTCATTCTTGGACGACATTTGAAATGACCTCTCAGATGTGCACGCCTAAAAGCATTTACAGCTCTGAAGACCATGCTGAACTTTGCATTGCAATAAATGTCATTTATAAAGGACAAAAAAAACCTTCCATTTAATGAAATCATTTTGGTTTTGATCTATTCTGTTGTAACACACATGATGTCAATGGAGAGTAAAATCAGAAGGGCTGTAGATGGTTTTCTGACTTGAATGTTCTGATGTATCAGGTCATTAAATTAAAAATAGGGCTAAAATGTAATCCTTTTGTTGTTCATATATTGAAAACCTTCCAAATTCACAAAAAACAGAAGAAAATGACTTATTGGATGAAACTACTTACAATATTAAGTTTCCTTTACTCCCAAATTCCAATTATTATCATCAGCATTTGTTCCATAACAAGCTACAATTGTAAAACTTAAGTCAAATAAAAACCTAATCTGATCATACTCACTGAGACATAACTTTCAATGTACCAGAGATGATTATCACTATCCTTGGCTGTATCCTGCCGAACTCGCAGGATGGACTGACCAGAGGTGGCACCACAGTGGTAGACAATCAGAGGGAATTACTATAGCAGTTCTCAACATTTATTTCAAATTCCAAGATGTCACATCTTATCACATCAAACATAGCTGTGGAAAACTCTTG
Source organism: Chiloscyllium plagiosum (assembly GCF_004010195.1). Taxonomy (NCBI): domain Eukaryota; kingdom Metazoa; phylum Chordata; class Chondrichthyes; order Orectolobiformes; family Hemiscylliidae; genus Chiloscyllium; species Chiloscyllium plagiosum. Next base: position 65,376,983 of record NC_057713.1, read on the forward strand.
CTGATTACCACCTAATATGCTCCTCAACTGACGAAACAATACTCTTTCATGTTCAACAAAAATGAGAAGGAATCATGAAAGTGGCAAATGCTCAAAATATACTCTGGGTAGGCGATTTCAAAGTTAATTACCAACAGTGGCTTGGTAGCACAACTACTGATTGAGATAGCAGAAACTTGAAGGACATAGCTGCTAGACTGGATCTGCGGCTGGTCTTGAAAGAACTAACAATATGGAAAACGTCACTTGTTCTCAATCTCATCAATTAACCTATTGCAGATGACAGTATGCATGGGCATGACCACTGCATAGTCCTTGTGAAGTCCTATTATTATATTGATGATACTCTCCACCATGTTGTGTGACACTATCACCATGCTAAATGGAGTAGATTTAGATAAAACCAAACCATTCAAAATTGGGATCCATGAACTGTCAGCTTGAAGCTCCATTCTGTCATATCATGGTGAAGCACATTACCGTTGTTAAATGACCCACTATCAACAGCCTGGTGTTACACTAGAACTATAGAAATACCGTGATTACAAGAGCAGTGAAGATGTTGGGAAATACTATGCTAAGTAATTCCATCCTAACTTACAAAGCATGTCAACCATGTACAAGGTTCAATTTAGGAGCATGATGGAATGCTCTCCACTTGCCAGGAACGGATACAGCTGCAACAAGACTCTAGAAGGTCAACAACCTGTGAGACAAAGCAACCTGCTTGATTGACACCCCAATTACCAGTTTAAATATTGTTTCCCTCGACCACTGATCCACACTGTCAGCAGTGCATACCATTTTCAAGATGCATTGTAGCAACTCACCTGGGCTCCATGGACAGCACCTTCCAATTGTGCAGAAGGATGAGGGAAGTAGACACATAGAAACACCACCCATCTGCAAATACCTTCACTCAGAACTATATTGCTTTTATAGATATCCCTTCTAAACAACACTATGGGTATACCTGCACCAAATGGACTGCAGATATTTAGGAAAGTGACTTATCACCATCTTCTCAAAGGCAGTGAAGGGTGTGCAGTAAATACTGGCCAGTGATATCTGACTCCAGCGAAAGAATAAGAAATATGGAACCTGGCATATTTACTGTTAAATTTCATTCTTAACACTTAACATAGTTCCTGAACCTTCCTTTAAAATGTACCTTGCATTGTTTTTACAAAAGTCTTGTTTAATTATGCTTCATTACTCTCTCCTAAACTTCTATCATTTTCCACTCATTTTCTTTCTGAATAATGGAGAAGATACAAAGGCTACAGAGGTATATAGACAGGTGAAGAGATTGGACAGTAACTTGGTAAATGGAATAAATATGGGAAAATGTGAGGTTATGCACTTTAGCAGGAAGAATAAAGTGTTAAATATTACTTAAATGGGGGGAAAGACTTTGCAAATTTGCAGCACAGAGGAATTTGGAAGACCTCACGCATAAATCTTAAAAAGCCAGCATACGTGTTCATTGAGCAAGCAAATAGAATGTTGTCCTTTATTGCAGAAGGAATGGTGCATAAAAATAGGGAATTGTTGCTCAAACTGTACAAGGCTCTAGTTAGACCACAGCTGGAATACTTCAGTTTTGGTTCCCTCATCTGAGGAAAGATTTATTGGAGGTGATCCAAAGTAGTTTTTCTAAGCCTATCTTGAACATGCAGGGAAAGATTGGGTCAATACTCATTTGGAATCTAGAAGAATGAAAGGTGATCTTAGTGAAACATATAAGGGGTCTTGCTAGGGAAGATGAAAAAAAGATTGCTTCCGCTTGTAAGAGAATCTAGGACTAGAAGGCTTCTTGTCAGAATAAGGTGTCAACTTTTGTAAGTCAAAGGTGAGGAGGAATTCCAGACGGTAGTGAATTTGTGGAATCCATTACCACAGAGGGCTGTAGAAAAGGTTAGGTCATTCAATACGTTCAGGTCTGAGACAGATTTTTAAGCAATAAGGGAATCAAGTGTTATCAAGAAGAGGCAAAAAAAAGTCAATTTGAGAATTACCAGATCGGCCACCAATCTCTTTTATAATTGTGTCCGGTCTCCATGCTTTATGGAAAATATGTTAAAGACTTATGTCATTCATTATTTCTGTAGGTACTGCTGAGAAGTTCTCATAATTTTCTCATAATTGTGGAGCAAACGTGAAAGCTGCATCACCATTTCTGGCAGGGGAAATGGGATGAATCATAAACTCACATGCAGCCATCCCAAATCCGCTGGCTCCACTGCAGGGTGAGATTTCATCCTTTCACAATTTAGATGGTGTTGTACTGACTTCTGAAGTGATGTGATCATACCAACTCAGGGATGTCATGAGTTATGGGAGAGCTCAAGTCTGGGGTTTGAAACCTTTTTACATAAATTCAAAAGGTGTTGACAACTTCTCCTGTCATAATGTCATGCTGTATTATATGTTAAATATGTTATTATTGCAATGCTGGATCTCAGGGCTCTTTTCTTTTAAGAGATAATTAAATTAAGCAACATTGTGAAAGTAGAAAAGAGTTAAGATATGTTAGATTATGCATTTTAAAAAAATATTTACACTTAACCAAATCAATGTCGTCTGTAATTTTAATCTTTTTATAGATTGAGGGCTTCATTGATTTAACACTTGACCACATGGTTGAGGTCTTTGACAGCTCAACAAGCTATTTCAATGCCTTTAAGGATTGATCTGAAGGTGTGCTCTTTCAATAACAAAAAACAGAAATTGCTGGAGAAACCAAACAAATCTGTCAGCATCTATGGAGAGAAAGCAGAATTAATATTTTGAGTCCAGTGACCCTTCTTCAAATTCTTCTTTCAGTGACTTCAAAGGCTTTAACATATTCAGCTCTGGAGGTTTTGATGGTACAATTGTACAATGAAATGCCACTTTGGATGCTTGGTTGAATTACACTCACTCAAATTAATTCAACTCAGCTGTTGTTGTCGATACAGTTGTCAAGGCGTCCAGTCTTGAGTATTGGAGATCCAAATGGAGGAGGGCTTTCTAAACTAGCTATCACCTTAACCCTAACCCTAACCCTGACAATGACCACCTTGTGATGACAGCACATCCTGTCCGGTGAGATTCCTTTCTTTTCAGTACTGGACAACTTGGACCGCACCACCTAAGTACAATTCTTAGACGTTATATGACCACTAATGGCGATGGGCGCCATCCTTAATTGGAAGTCTTAACAGCAGACATTTAATTTGCTCCCACCAGTTTCTGGTCCTGCCATTTGATGAATTGAGCTATGTACAGGTTCATGGCCATAGCAGCTGGCCTTCTGCTGCTCAAAAGCTAACCTATCGCAGCCAGAGTTCAAGGCCTTCAGATCAATGTTGAAGGCTTTGATGGTGCACATAAAGAGGATGGAAGAAACCAATGTATGATGAAGGTGGGAGGATGAATGGTGAGCCAGGGATCATCAAAGAACAACCATAGAAGAGAGTGAAAGCAGCTAAATGGTCAGCTTAGAACATGGTATCTGGTTCTCATGATGTGGAAGCATGTTGAAAGGAAGTTTAATGAGTGCACATGACTGGTCAACATCAACAAATGCGCTTTCACTGACATCTCCTACCTAGGTCTAGATTTCTTCCACATCCCAATAAGCATGATTCAAATGGATTACCTCATAAATGTAAAAATGCTGCTGTTTCTGCAGATTTCAGGAGATCAATTGCTTTTGGAATGGACATTTTCAATTAATTACCAAAGAATCTTGGTTAAGTAACGAAAAAATGATTGCACCGAAGTTTTAATTTAACTTTAATCAAGTTCCCAATTTACACTTATCTAGCCAGAAACATTTTCCTATCTTGCCAAAGCAAGAAATATTCAGCAGCTAAAATGCACAAGATTAGATTTGCTTTGAGACAATTCCAAGTTTCCCTCCCTCACTTTGTTGCTTGACACCTCTCTTTAACAGAGCATACAGTGAGGCCAATTTTCACCTGCAGTCTGAATTATATAGATTATAAATGGGGTGAGTGGTGTACCATCCAATGAATTAGTGTAGATCCTATCCCATCTTTATTTTAAATTAAATTGACAAACTTCCCTTTGGAAGTAGAATTTGTTTTTTTTTGTTCATGCAATGTGAGTGTCACTGATAACACCAGAATTTGTTGCCCATCCCTAATTACTTGAGAAGTTGACGGTGAGACCCTTCTCAAACTATTGCTTTTCATGAGATTTAGGTAACATCTGCAGTGATGTTTGGGAAGGTGTCCAGTACAAAATTGTACCTTTCAATATTTTTTTGTTCTATAATTCTGTCAGAATTGACAGATATAGTCTGAGTCACTATATGGCAGAAAACAGTTTCTCTTCTCCAGCTGTAAAAAAGCGGATAAACAGTCATGATCTGAGCATCTGTAATGCTCGAGTTCTCAGGAAGATGTCAAGATAGATGCAAGTGCTTTAGCCGCATCATTTACACTGATAGGCACTGATATGTTGAGCTTCATTGTTGAGGATGGGGACATTTGTAGCCCCTCCACCTGCTGTTAGTTGTTTAATTTTCCACCATCATTCATGAAATATTGTGGCAAGGATGCAGCTCTAACTTCTGACCCATTAACTATAAGTTTACTTAGCTGCATCTATTCCAAACTGCTCCTGCTATTGGGCATGCAAGTAGTCCAGTTTGGTAATTTCATCAGGTTGACACCTCATTTTTAGTTATGACAGTTGCTGCTGCTTGACTGCCTTCTTATACTCATCATTGAACCAAGTTTGATCTCCTTTCTTGATGGTGATGATAGAGTCGGGGAAATGAGATTGAAGTAAAGAGAAAAATGAGAAATGAAATCCATGAAATCCCAAATTGTAGTTGACTATGATTCTGCTGCTCTTGATGATCCACAGCACCTCTTGAATATCGAGTTTTAGGTTGCCAGATCTGTTTGAAATCCAGAGCTGAAAATGTGTTGCTGGAAAAGCGCAGCAGGTCAGGCAGCATCCAAGGAGCAGGAGAATCGACGTTTCGGGCATGAGCCCTTCTTCTTGGATGCTGCCTGACCTGCTGCGCTTTTCCAGCAATACATTTTCAGCTCTGATCTCCAGCATCTGCAGTCCTCACTTTCTCCTGTTTGAAATCCAGTCAATTTTGCATAATGACACTGCCACACAGCCTAATGTAAGGTGTTCTTATTGCAAAGATGGGACTTAATTCCCTAAAAACTCTATGATGGTCACTCTTATCAATACTGACAAAGACAAATGCATCTGTGACAAATATTTGGGTGTGGCTGAAGTCATAAGAGTTTTTGCCTCTTGTTGTTTCCCTCACTATCTGTTTTGTGTTTTAGGACTTGGCCAACTCGATCATCAAAGTCCAATTGATATATACTTTGAAGCCCCTCACCCAGAGTACATTCTGCACCTTTGCCACCCTCAATGGCAACTATTCAACATACAGAAATACTTATACAATAATCAAAGGTGTCAGTATTAATCGACAGTTGGCCTCTTCCTATATTTGACCTGATACCATGAGACTTCATGGGTTTAAGAGCCAACGTTGAGGATTTTCAGGGTCAACGTCATCCTGAGTCTATACCATCTTGCTGCCGATGGGACAGGACATACCCAGTGATGGGAATGTCAACGACATAGTCATACTCGTGGAATCATACATTAATGATATGTCAGCTCTTCTGGTTTTTATAGAGTCAGAGAAGCCTACAGTCCAGGGAAAGGCATTTCAGCCCATCAGTCTGTGCCAATCAAAAACAACCACATAACTATTATAATCTAATTTTCCAGTACTTAGCCTATTGCCTTATATGCCTTTCATTGCAAGTGTATATCTATAAATATTTCTGACATGTTATGAGGGTTTCTGTGTCTACCAACCTTCTATTACTACAGACAGTGAACTCCAGATTCCCACAACCCTCTGGGTGAAAATGTTTTTGTCATTTCTTCACTAAACCTTCTTCTCTTTACTTCAAACCTATGTCCCCAGTCATTGATCCCTTCACCAAGGGGAAAAGTTTGTTCCATGTCTACCCTGTCTACTTATATACATCTTAATCATGGCCTCCCTCAGTCTGCTCTGACCCAAGGGAACAATGAAGACAACCCCAGTCGGTCCATTCTCCAGTCCAAACAACATCCTGAAAATCTCCTCTGCACTCACTCCAGTGAACCACAGCTGTTTTATAATGTGAATGTTGGTACACACTACTTAGTTGTGGCCTAATCAATTTATTATGTTGTTCCAGAATTATCTCCCTGTTCCTAAATTCTAAGTCTTTAAGTTATATTTCAGAGCCTTCATGAAGTTTGAGATTTTAGAATATCAATGTAAAACAATATAGACTTGAGCAGAGTTGAAGAGTGATGAGGGTCATATCAAAATTAGATATAGATGGAAGAAAGCACAAGCTTTAACCCACAGCAAAGAGAATATGTATGGATCAAGCTGTAAATAAAGAGTTCTTGCAGAACATACCATGAAGTCCAGCAATATTACTTTAGGAGACTAAATAGAGTTTGACCCTAAACTCACAACAGCAGGATAGAAAGAGTACCCTTCTCCCATTTTCCTTCCAAATAACAAGAATTAAGGAAATTCTAGGACTATTAGGAGGCCTGTAAAAGACTCCCAACAGGGTGACCTCACCTTTCCTATTCCTAACATCAGATCTCTGCTGATTTTTTTTTGTAAAATACTGCCCCAAGTATCAATTTTAGGGAGTTTCACGGAAGGTTTATCTCAATGAGCATTATTGGGCTATCTCACATATTTCTCTACTACCTGCTTTCTTATATAAGTATCATGAATCTCTGATTGCTGTGACCATGCTATCATGGGACTTCTAGGGCTTGTACTGTTGTCACCATTTTTAAATCTCAGTTCAAACTTTGCAAGAATAACCCTTCACAGTTGCTGACAGAGGCAAATTGGCACCCTAATTTTCTGACCTAGTGGTCCTGGTGGTCAGGGTGCTAAAGAGGAATGCCATTCTCTTTCCTATGAATTTGCAAAGGAAACTAAGACCAGCCTGGTCTGAAATTTCCACTTGGGTCAGTGCAGTGCCCATAGTCCAAAGGATTGCCCAGCAGTGTTGGAGGAAGGTTAATGCTCTTCTGTGCTCTGCAAAGGTAACTGCCATCATTCTCACTGAATCACAAAATTGTTGCAATACAGTAAGAGGCTATTCAGTCAATCATGCCTACAATGGCACTTCAAAGAGCTCTTCTCGCTACTACCTCACACCTATTCTAATAAAGCTACTGCACCCACATTCCAGCAAGGCTCATGGTATACCACTTTCACCATTGCATGCAGCATCTTCTGTCAAGAATTCCTATCCAACCCACTCCCCCAAATCACTAATCCTTCCTACTCTTTGTACCTCTTATTCACTGCACTATTTTCCTCCACTTGCACAAACACAAACAGCTGTACCAGGACTTTCATCTCACTCATCCCCTTGCTTGCCCTGTTGCAGGAGAAAACAAACTACATTAGGGACCGGCAGAGCTGAGATAGGTGATGAAATGCCCAATAATTGTCTCCTCATCACCAGTAAGGAGAGGATCTTATAGAATAGAATTCCTACACTGTGGAAACAGGCTATTTGGCCCAACAAATTCACACTGACTTATTGAAGAGCATCCCACCAAGTCTCATCCCCCTACCTTATCCCTGTAACCCTGCATTTCTCATGGTGAGCCCACATAACCTATACATCCTTGTACAGTATGGGCAATGTAGCATTGCCAATCCACCTAATCCATGTATCTTTGGACTGTGGGAGGAACACAGAGCACCCAGAAGAAACCCACGCAGACATGGCGAGAATGTGAAAATGATTTTAGAGCTCATAGGAGAGGATAAAGATCACAGATTGATGTTAAACTGCAAATTCCAGAAACAGTGTCAATGGTATGACTTTTCTTTTGCCCAGAAGATCTTTTCTGAACACTGTGATGTGCATAGAGAATGTTACCATCTCAATTAGCCTCTTTGTGAATTCTTCAGAGAAATCACACTCGTGCTGTTTGCTGCAATTCTGGTGATAAACTCTACTACAGACCAGTGCTCCCTCCAGCTTTTCTGTACAGCAAAAGCTTCCAGAACCATGTTCTATGCATTAGGCTAACACTGTTCTTAACATACTTCTCCTTAGGATCAGTGTACTGGTGGGTGTCTACACATACACTCTTCAAGATGTCTGGCTCTTTAATCTCGAGTATTGCTTTTTTGCTCCTTCAATACTGGAACATTCTTTATTTACATCTATAGCATAACAGTATCTAAAACCTCTCTTTAGACGCTTCTTTCTATTCTGCCTACTTCTTTTCTGCTAACATCATCATCATTTGCATCTTATACTCCAGGAGATAGTCAATCTCTTTCTCACTGGATGATCTGCCTCCTGAGTGAATGCTTTCTATGCCAGGTGGGTACTGTTATCACCAGCCACTCTCCTAGATGTTACCTCTGACTAACCCCCCCACCATTCTTCACTTTCCTTTCAATGAAGTAATGGAGGCTCAACCCCAAATCCCAGAGACCTGAACTTCCCTCTTCACTGCAAAATATGCAAACCATGCTGTCCAGCTTTTCTGTGAAGATACCCAACTTCAATTGACAGTGGCTGAATGCAGAATTGACCTGAAGTGCTGGCTGACGTCTTTCCTAATATACCCAACAGAGCATTTAAACCTGCTAGTTCTGTGCACTTATCGAACAATTGGAAAAAACCCATGAAATACTAACTAATTTCCTCTTTCACTACCTTAAGTAATATTTTATTAAAAGTGTGTGCCTTTTCTATTTGACATGCTCTCTGCCCTTGGTAAAATCTGAAAGCGGATCAATGACATCAACACTTTACTCAGACACAAAACCACAGGATTTGATGTTTGCCTGCTGATCACTCAAGTCCATGGCTATCTGCAAAGGGGTCAGAAAATCTTGACCAGTCATTGAAGTTCAGATCAAAAAATTGATTCATGAACACATTGGGTAGCATATGGTTTCCTACTGTGGTCTCCCTGTGCTCATTATGGCTTTTTCAGCAGATGCACCTGTTGTCTATTCTCTAAATTCTGTATTCCATGGGGAATGTTGACTGGTGTTTAAGAGAAAATGTGCAGGAGTCTTGAAGTCAGCAAAAGGTCATTCAGTAGTCCTACTGTAGAAAAGTTCCAAATACTTATACAATTGTAGCATTAGCTGGAGGTATTGATGAATAGCTAACTTACCAGTAGATGATAAACCTTTTTCATAAAACTGATCAAGATTTCCTTCAAACTTCTGAACTCATGAAACTATGTCAGCTCTAAGGGTGTTCTTTGTCTGGAGCATTGAGCACCTCTAAGTCAGGTTCAAATCAGTACTGTGTACTGATTGATAAAGTTTCAGTTATTTCCACACTGTTAATACTATCACCTGCTCCACTGTGATATTTGCATGATTCACCTCACAAATGTGCATGTGATACAAATGCTAGTTTGGAACTCAAAGAGCACTGAATCTCCAAAGAACAAGCACTATTGGCTTAATTTACCTTCTTTTTCGACAAAAAATGTTTTTTTTAGATTCAGAAATCTGAAGATTCAAATTATATAATGCATGCCCATCCAAGACTGAAAAGAGTGGACAAGTGGATGCAATGTTTATACAATTCTCTTGTTCAAATTGTAAAGCAGCTAGATTTCAAGAGGAAGAAATGAAAAACATTGTATTTGAGATCCAGGATAACAATGTGCTAGTGTAGGCAATAATTTGAGTTTAAAAAAAAGTGCAGGTGCAGGATCACACATTTAGAATTCAGTTTTTTAAAATTATACTTGAGTGGTTGTACCAGTAAATTACTTTGATAATGTCTATTTCATTTTAAAATGATTCACTATTGTTTAGTATGTTTGACAGTTTAGAGAAGGTAGCTAAAATAAATATGTACAGTAGCTCCCTGCTGCACTCCACAACATAGAATGTTCTGAAGATTTCTGTCTGATATAGCCACATCACAGCAAGAGTCACCAATTAACATAATAACAGACTAGATTTTCATGCTATGATCAGCTTACTAACATCAGAAAAACATTCCCTACTTAACCTCTTGGGAAGAGAAGTACACCACAATTTGTTTTATTTTTCCTTTAAAGGCCATTAATTAACACAAGAATATAGAATCCCTACTGTGAGGAAACAGGCCCTTCAGCCCAACAAGTCCACACCAGTCCCCCCAAAGAGCTAACCCATCCAGGCCCATTCCCCGAACTAATGCATCTAACCTACATATCCCTGAACACTATGGGCAAATTAACTTGACCAATTCACCTAACCTGCACAACTTCAGTCATTGGGAGGAAACCAGGGCACCCGGAGGAAACCTGCAAACTTCACACAGTCACCTGCAGCTGGAATCGAATCTGGGTCCCTACTGCTGTGAGGCAGAAGTGCTAACCACTGAGCCACCGTGCTGCCCATAGCAGCAAGAGACCGTACCAATTTAGAGCCCATTAAATCTGAACCTTGTTCAATACGATTATCACTGATCTTTATGTCACATGTTGGTCTTGAATTATTACTTGCTTAAACTGAATATGTGGCTTTGAACTAGTCTCAAATGCTGAGCATAGTATAAAAGATCCTTACCTGTCTGCACAAAATTCTTACCAATGCCAAATTCCCAAGTTAGCACTCACGTTCCCATCGTGTTCCATACTGAATAATAAATGGCAGCCATCATGGTGCTGATAACTCCATCCACAAATTGAGAAAAGAAATGATAAGCACCAGTGGTCAGGTACTCATACCAAAATAACCACACATTTTTCTGATGAATCTCTACAGCTGTTTTGGATGCCATAACAGCATTAGGAAACATCCATTTTTCTGAGAGCATGGAAAGCCACACACTTATCTCTGAAGGTGGTTAATGCTCGTAATTCTAGCATGGTAAGGAGGACATTGAAACACGTGGAACATCGAAACAATTGCCTTCCTAAGTAGAGTTAGATGGTTGAGGCAGGTGAGAGGCATGTAAATCAGTATTCACCAACATTTACATGAGCTGAGGAGGCTGAAGGAACATGGTGCTGCTAAACATGGGAAAAACGTATGCCAGAAGTAATACTAATTCCTGTGAAAAGCTCACAAATATAACTTTATTGTGGAGCTGGTAAAGGACCACTAGATCTCATATAACAGTTCTGCTTTAAGTGAAGGAGCACAGCTTTCTCCTAACACACTCTCTATCTTTCAATCTTGCAGAACAAAAGAACACACAATGCAGGAGAGAGGTGGTTAAGTAACCCAGTTTACTATCTTATATCCACTGATAAGGACATGGCCCTTACTTTGGTGAGTCACATTAAGAAGTGTACAATAAAGAAGTTGGAATCTGTCAAAGATAGGATGAAATGATTTCAAAATCATTGGGTAGTTAAGTGGAATCCCTGTTCTCCGTCATGCCAATACTTAAATCATAATGTTGTGATTCAACACTGCAGGCACATACATATGACCCCTCATTTTGACTCACAGGCAGTTATGGAGGGGGAGTCAATGACTGACTGCAAGATAGACACTGTTGGCATTGCATGCAGAGGATGAAATGTCAGAGTGTGCACTGTCCCATCATTCTACCAACATAGATATACTCACTTAAGGTTTCTCAATCCAGCTCAGCGCAGCAGCAGAGAGTAAATCACATTATATGAGTGAATACCAGATGTTGAGAATTAAGGAACAATCCCCACAGATGATGGATGACAGACAAAGCCATGCATAGTCTCAGGAGTCATACATACGATGGGTTTTCCTGAGCAGCATGTTGAGAGTGGAGCAATCCATTCATTACAAGTATTTTTCTAAGTCTTCAAGTTTGAGCACAGGAGCACTTCTGTTTTGAAAAGGTGGCCAGACTCATAATTAATCGAATGGGGCATCGCTCTGAGTAGAGTCATAGAGTCATAGAGATGTACAGCATGGAAACAGACCCTTCGGCCCAATCCGTCCATGCCAACCAGATATCCCAACCCAATCTAGTCCCACCTGCCAGCACCCGGCCGATATCCCTCCAAACCCTTCCTATCCATGTACCTATCCAAATGCCTCTTAAATTTTGCAATCATACCAGCTTCCACCACATCCTCTGGCAGCACATTCCATACACGTACCAGCCTCTGCGTGAAAATGTTGTCCCTTAGGTCTCTTTTATATCTTTCCCCTCTCATCCTAAACCTATGCCCTCTAGTTCTGGACTCCCTGACCCCAGGGAAAAGACTTTGTCTATTTATCCTATCTATGCCCCTCATAATTTTGTAAACCTCTATAAGGTCACCCCTCAGCCTCCAACACTCCAGGGAAA
>NC_057713.1:65389760-65394822 GCF_004010195.1 Chiloscyllium plagiosum
ACCACCACCCTCTGTCTTCTATCTTTGAGCCAGTTCTATATCCAAATGGCTAGTTCTCCCTGTATTCCATGAGATCTAACCTTGCTAATCAGTCTCCCATGGGGAACCTTGTCGAACGCCTTACTGAAGTCCATATAGATCACATCTACTGCTCTTCCCTCATCAATCTTCTTTGTTACTTCTTCAAAAAAACTACATATTGAGATGGACAGAATTCATGTGACACGAAGATGTCTGGAATGGTGTTGGACTTCAATTGGTGCCCAAATCCCCTAATGATCACAAGCCCCATAAAAGGATTCAGGCAATCACAGATGATGATGATGAGTGAGCTCCCCCATTCACCAAACCATTTTATGGAACACTGTCATCATGATCAGTCCCACTGGGTCCCCTAATTGAGGAAATATCTGTACAACAAGTCACTATGACAGAAGCATTATCACTTGTGCAGCAATTAATGGCACCTACACACTGAGGGTGACCATCATAGGCATCTCAGCCACAAGAGCAAACCAATGAAGACTATGTTATCTTCTTAGCTCATCCTCAGCCACACAAGGTGTACCACAAATTACTGGTACAAGTAGAAGCTAATGCTTCAGTAATAGTTTCTGTGTTTCTGTTAGAATCATAGAATCATAGAAACCCTATTGAGCCGGTCTGATTCGCACCAACCCTCCAAAGAGCATCCACTCAGAGCCTGGCTCGAACCATACCCTTTAACCCTTAATTTACTATGGTCAACCCACCTAATCTGCACATTTTGGCACCATGGAAGAAACCAGAGTACCTGGAGGAAACCCACCTATACACAAGGAGAGCATGCAAACTCCACATAGTCGTCTGACACTGGAATTGAACCTGAGTCCCTTGTGTTTGTATTCTTTGATAAGTATAAAGCAAAAAAAGGAAGAGATGGGAAGCAAGACCAAGCTTCTCATTAAGCCAGAGCATGGTTTCTCAAGATTAGTGTCTTATTCAAGATTAAAATTATATAAAAATATTTAAAATTATATAAAACCTGGGAAAGGTGACTCTCAGCTAACTATAAGTGTAGCACAACAGCTCACCACTTGTGCCTGGAACATCTAGGAAGAAATTCATTCTCTTCTTCAGGCAGCAAAAGAATCGAGGCAACAACATCTGCTGTGTCAATTTCAGCTTCTGAAATATCTTCATCGCTTGATGGAGAGGAAGAACACATGAGTTCCAGAACAGTTGGAAAGACTGTCGAGGAGCTTGACAAGTTCAGCTCCCACATCATTTGCAAGTTTGTGACTTTCATATTGTCCATGTCCATGTGCTTGTTCAGGGCCATTGCACCTACTTGAGTTTAATATGTCACTGGACCTGACCTTGCGTTAACTATGCAGTGGTACCCATTGGGGCCATCCCCGTGGTTCCTACACCAAACCTTGTCCTGTGAAGTAAATTTAGTGGCGTCTTGTGTCCAGCATTGGTGTTCCTGATGCCATTTCACCCATCCCTCCAGATCTCATCAGATCAGATTTAACCTGGAGTCTTCTCCTGGTTAGCAACTCTGCTGGAGCTATACCTGGAGTTGCAGGAGGGGTGGTCCTACAATCAAATAGGAATGGGCCAGCTTGATATTGGGTGATGCTGTAGGCTGTTTATTTAAGCCTGCCTTCAAAGTTTGGAGTGCTCCTTCTGCCAGGTCATTGAATAATAGATTGTATGGTGCTGTCCTTATATTCAACTTCAGACAATGTTCACATTCTGTGCTGGTTAGCGATGGCCCGTTATCTGTGACTAACACTCCCAGGTGTCTGAGCTGTGTAAAAGATGCATGCAGTTTTTCTATAGTTGTTGTGTTTAACAAATTAATTCTCTACACATCTAGCTACTTTAAGTGGGCATTCTCAATGACTAAGAACATTGAGCCTATGAAAGGACCTGTATAGTTGACTTGTAACCATGTCCAGGGTATACCTGGCTATTCCCAAGAATATGGCAGAGCTGCTGGAAGTACTTTATGTCCTTTTGGCACTCTGGGCACTGCCCCGCCAATGCAGCTATGTCTCCATCCAATCCTGGTCACCTTGCCAGCATCCTCATTTTGGAAACCCATGGATGACCCTGTTGAAGTTCAGCCAGTATCTGGTGGCTATCTTTGCTCAGCATAATCACTCTTGCCCTCCATATTAAAATGATATCCTCTGCTGTGATCTGGCCTCTCCAGTCCAAAAAGGTTTCAATTCTGGTTGAGACAGCCCTTTCATTTCCCCCATCACCACCAGCTGTTTTAGTTTTGCCAGGACCAGATCTTTCTGTGCCCAAAGTCTGATATTGTTAGCTATGACTGGAAGTGTGCCCAGAAAATTTAGAACTATTAGAAACTTAGAAACAGCGCTTAAAGTGTTGGCAATGTTATCACATGACAGCCAACGCATGTTTTAAAAGTTTGTGCTTTAGAAACAGTGTCCCCAATTCATCAAATGTATTACAGCAAATTCTCATTTACGAAACGCGTGTTATAGCATAACGACCTAACCTTCCTTCTCTATCTGGGCTTAATTATGCTTTGCATTGGCCAAACTCCTGGATTTAATTGCCATTGAGCGATCCTCTCAACTGCGCCACTTATGAGCTAACATTACCCCTACGCCGTATGAGGAGGTATTGCATGTCAATATCAGATCTCGCTTGGGATCATGGTGTGCCAACACCTTAGAGATGGTAGCTGTTTCTTCACCCCCCTGAAAACTATAGCTTGGCTATGCAACCGTTTCCAAGGCTGAGCACCCTTTTTTAAGAATTCACTTAAACGTACCAGGATGGAGACCTGGTTATGTATGAGCTTTCCATAAGAATTCTCCAGCCTATGGAAAGACCCTAAGCTCCTGCACAGACGTGGGAACTGGGGCACCTTCGATTGCCTTACATTTAATCTTCCAATGTAACCCAGTCTTGTCAATTCTGTAGCCCAGATAGGTCACTTAAAGTGCCTGTAACACACATTTTTCCTTTCTAAGGCACACACCCATCTGGGAGAAACAACTCAGGACTATGTCCAAGTTATCTAAGTGCTCCTTATTGGTCTTCTGTGTTATTAGCATGCCATTCAAATAAATGGCAACCTAGGATAGATCTTGTAAAATGTGCCCCATTATCCACTGAAAAATTGCACAGGCTGATGATGCCCCAAATGGCACTCTTGCATATTGGAACAAACCCTTATGGGTATACATTGTAGGATACATCTGGGGATTCTCATCTAACCGCAATTGCAAGTACGCATGGCTAATGTTGTGAAGACAGTCCCTCTGCCAGATTTGCATATAACTCCTCTAGGTGAGGGTTTAGCTATTTATACAGCTATGAAAAGTGGTTTATTGTTTGTTTAAAATCACCCCAAAGGCAAATCCATCCATCGGGCTTCACAATTGGTATCAATTTTGCTGCCCATTCTGCAATCTGGACTTGTTTGATGATTCCTTCACTTTCCAGCTTTTTGATTTCTGCCTCTACTTTTTTTCCATTTGGCAACTGGCAATGCACAGGCCTTGCAGAATCATGGAATTATTGTATGGTCAAGATGGCCTTGTCACCTTTGATAATCTCTAGACCATCCTGAAAGTCTGCCAGGTATTTAATTTGGACTTCACACAGCCAGCCATTTTCTAAACCAAAAATGTTGTGCTAATCTATGTGAATTTCTCTCAATCAATTAACCCCCCCTCCACTCAAGTTTGAGCATGAGCCTTTTATTACAATCAGTGATAACCTGCTGCTTCTCTAAGAGAACAAAACCAAAGTTGTACCCTTAATCTTGGTAGGTTCTCAGTACAGTCAAGATCTTGTGCAAACTTAAGGGTTGGAATCCAGAACAAACTTTGTTAAAGATGGGCTCTGTCACCATTGAAAAAATTGCACTGGAATCAATCTCCATTAGAACCAAGTGACTACTTAACCAGATATTTATTTTGATTCATTCTGATTTGGATGTTGCTAAGTAATTTAACTGTTCCAAACTAGATATAGGTGGACTTTCCAAGGTGTGGACTCTCCTGGCTAAAGGCCTATGTGTTCTCTTACTCAATTTAGATCTATTGGCACTCTTTTGTTGTCTTGAGTCTGCATACCACCAGCAACTACAATGACTTGCCGGCCCAGATCCTGAAGAAAATTTTAATCCTTTGGCTTTGTTTTGGGGTTTTGTTGTGGGCCAATCTGGAGTCTGTTCAGGATATGTCCTGAGTGAGGGTACATAATTGTCTTCACTCAAGTGGTCTTCACTCAAGTGGTCTTCCCCAAGCTCAGTCTGACTGGTGAGGGTGTCCACTTCCATTGGAATATCCTGTTAGTCATTTTTGTTTAGATTACTTACAGTGTGGAAACAGGACCTTCGGCCCAACAAGTCCACACCAACCCGCCGAAGCGCAAACCACCCAGACCCATTCCTCTACATTTACCCCTTCACCTAACACTACAGGCAATTTAGCATGGCCAATTCACCTAACCTGCACATTTTTGGACTGTGGGAGGAACCAGAGCACCTGAAGGAAACCCACACAGACACAGGGAGAATGTGCAAACTCCACACAGTCAGTCGCCTGAGGTGGGAATTGAACCCGGGTCTTTGGCGTTGTGAGGCAGCAGTGCTAACCACTATGCCACCGTGCCGCCCACACACTGGGCCCAGTCTCTGATGGCAAGATTGAATCAGTCAAGCTTCCCAAATAATGGTTGCCACTGAAATAACTTTACAGAGACTGGTATCCCATGACCAAGTAATCCATCATTTACATTCCTTGATTCTGACCCAGCTTCCTCAAAGTCAGAATACAGAGTGAACAGAACATTTGACAGTCCTGCTTATATCTGTCAGCCAGGGCTCCCTAATTGAACCAGATTACTAGATCTAATCAGGGTACTCATATTCTATGAGGTTAAGCTGACTGACCTGTTAGCAATCACAACTATGCTGTGGTTCTGTTCGCCGAACTGGAAGTTTTTGTTACAAATGTTTCGTCCCCTGTCTAGGTGACATCCTCAGTGCTTGGGAGCCTCCTGTGAAGCGCTTCTGTGGTGTTTCCTC
>NC_057713.1:65394877-65404919 GCF_004010195.1 Chiloscyllium plagiosum
CCAGTATAAATGCCGGAGGAAACACCACAGAAGCGCTTCACAGGAGGCTCCCAAGCACTGAGGATGTCACCTAGACAGGGGACGAAACGTTTGCAACAAAAACTTCCAGCTCGGCAAACAGAACCACAGCAACGAGCACCCGAGCTACAAATCTTCTCACAAATCACAACTATGGCACCAGGAGAATGAAAGCAACACAGCAACTTGCAAAATAGTTTCAAACACATATAGGAAACATTGGCTGTGGTCAGAGTCTAGTTAAATGTTGAGGGAGTCATGGTCATAGAGTCATAGAGTTTGACAGCACAGAAAAAGACCCTTCGGCCAATCTGCACCAATCAAAAACAACCACCTAACTATTCTGATCCTATGTTCCAACATTTGGCCCATAGCCTTGTATGTGTTGACATTACAAGTATAAATCTAAATACTTCTTAAATGTTAGTGAGGGTTTCTGCCTCTACTACCCTCACAGGTATTGAGTTTCAGACTCATACCACCCACTGAGTAAAAATGATTTTCCTCATATCTCTTTGAAATGTTTTGCCCCTTACCTTAAATTGATGTCTCCTTGGTCATTGATCCCTCCACCAAAGGGAAAAGTTTCTTCCTATCTACTCTATTCATGCCCCTCATAATTTTAAATGTCTCAATCATGTCTCCTCTCAATCTCCTCTACTCCAAGAAAAACAACCCCAATCTAGCCAATCAGTTTCATAGTTGAACTGTCCAGCTCATGCAACATTCTTGCAAATCTCCTCTGCATCCTCTATTACATCCCTCCTAAAATGTGAATTCCACATACTCTAGCTGTTTCACATTTTAGGAGGGATGTAATAGAGGATGCAGAGGAGATTTGCAAGAATGTTGCATGAGTTGCTGGAAAAGCGCAGAATTCCTGAAGAAGGGCTTATGCCCGAAACGTCGATTCTCCTGCTCCTTGGATGCTGCCTGACCTGCTGCGCTTTTCCAGCAACACATTTTTCATACTCTAGCTGTGACCTAGCAAACCTTTTATACAATTCCAGCATAATCTCCCTGCTCTTAAACTCTATGCCTTGGCTAATAAAAGCAAATATATGCATTCTTAACCACTTTATCCACCTACCCTGACACCTTAAGTGACCAGTGTACATGCACACTAATGTCTTCTGATCCTCAGTGCTTCCTAAGACTGTATTGTTGATGTATTCCCTTGCCTTGTTTGCCCTGTCCAAGTGCATCATCTCATTGTGATCTGGAGTCAATTCCAATTGCTTCTGATCAGCCTTCTATATTCTCTTATAGTCTAAGGTTATCCTCCTCACTATTTATTACCCTACCCAACACCCCATAGTCATCACTCTCTTCCTCCTGCTACTCAGCCAATTGTGGATCCAATTTGCTGAGTTTCCTTAGATCCATCAGTTTCTGACCTTTGTTATATGTCTCCCATGTGGGTTCCGGTTAAGAGCCTTGCTCGTGTCTAAGTAGGTTACACCAAAAGCACTGGCCTCATCTACACTCGAGTTGAAGTCCTTTCTATTGCTCAATCTCCTGGCTCCTTATTATATAGATGGTTATATGGATGCAATTGATGTTCCCTACAACTGAGGGAATCCAATGATGGAGAAAAAAGTCCCACTGCTTGCTGTGTGTGAATCTACCATTCATTGGAAACTTTGCACTCCCTGCCCTCTAAACAAAACATCAGAGATCTGCCTTATGTACTGATGTGACCCTGAGAAAAGAGTACTGCTAATTCTTTGAATTTTTATTTCAAATCCTTGTGTGTCTTTGACAGCCACTGACAATGTATACTCACAGGACATGTGAGCTCTGAAGTGATCCTTTGTGAGGACACATAGGTCAGAAACCCTCTGCTTGGAAAGGCATCAAAGTCCCCTTGCATACAAGGGGTTCAACACCTCCCTCGGTGATTTGATTATCTAATTCTGAAAATCATTGCGTTTTCTTGTTTTTTTGTCCTCTCCAGATCACACTGACCCCTTTTCAAAGCTGATAAATGTAGAGAAGAGGACCTACCAATGGATACTTCTGCAATGTCTTCTCCATGAAGGATTTAACACAAAAAATTAGAGAAAGAGACAGGATACAATGAGGATAGGAATTTACCAAGAGATGGAGGAGGGTGTTAAATAGTCATGGTTGGTCGGTGTCTTTTCCTCACTATTTTATTGGTGACATTGGTGCTTGGTGTGGAGAAATAGAGTGTTTTTCTTTTCTTCCCAGGCCAGATTCCCTTCTTTCCTCTCCCACAAATGAGGTTATAAGCAGATTTCACCAAAGTGAGCAAAGTATAGAGCTTCACTTATTTATTTGTCAAAATTCTTGTGCTCCTGACATTTATTTGCCTTTCCTCTGCTCGTCCCTTCTTTATTTGTCTAAATGTCACATCCACTTTCCAGAGCAAAAATGCTCTGCAGCTCAACCCCAAGTCTCAGATTTTCTTTCTCCCTGTTCTAATAGTCTCACATTTCGATTTTAGATATTTAATGCTGCTGCTCTCCCCCACTTCGACATTTCATGCACTGGAAGGCATTGGTATCATAGAGATATTCTTAAAATACTCAAAAATAGTGACTACTATGAATAGATAGATATTCTTGAGACAAGGAAGGAATGATGTGAAGCATAGAAAACAGGTGCAGCAAGGTGGCGATAGCGTTTGGGAAAGAAATGTTAACAAAACAATCCTTTTCTTCCTCAGTCCCAAAATTAATTTTGTCCAAAGCTGAACACCAATAAGCCTACACACCATTTAGCTGATACATCTGTTTTTTTCACATATTGCTTTTCATCTCCTATTTCTGATGGAAGAATGAACAATTATTGAGTCCTTCTTAGAACAGACATTTGTCTTAAAAACACAATGTATTCTAATGCATTATGGCAATAGATAGAATTTGCACTGACTAGTCTTAAATTCTGTAATATCTAAATTTTATTCTGTTCATTTCAAATATTTGATGATTCTGCTGTTATAAAAACTAATTATTTTAAAACTTTTATCCTTGCATTGAAACAATGCTGCTTTAATTCAGTTTTCTTAAATTTCCGTCAAGTTTTACATTCTGTAATAGCAATGCTGCAGCATTTTAAGCTTTTATAGCAAAGCTGTGTGATATTTAAAGTTCTAAATTCTGCATTAAAACAATACTGTATATACTGTGAATTAACTTTTTTCCCAAACAAAATGTTTGTGTTTTTTCAACTTCCAGAGATTTACCTCCTTCAGCAGCCTAGATGTAAGTTTTCAATCTCCTTAGAAACAAAATGACATTTTCCCATCTTTCATAATGTAAATACATTTTTAGCAAAACCTCATGATGGAAACCTTAACAAGAATTCCTGCTGAAATTGACAAGAAAAAATTGCATTCGAGTCAAAATGTACACTTTGTTTCTCACTCAACAAATGGTGCTAGATCATCTAGAAATACCCTTTTGAGTATTTACAGGACTTACTGTTTCTTCAGATCTCCAGCATCCACCGTGTTTTATTTTATTGTATGTGACAAAATAATTCCTTTGGGTAAGTCATCGTTCTTGTATTCTCATTGGTGGTGTAAAAGAGAAGCAATAAACCTTCTTAGATACAGAACAAGCATTCAAGTCTTGGGTGGTGTAGTCAAAATCTGGTCTGATTCCATTAAGTAAAATCAACTGGTTTCAGTTAAAATCAGGTGGCCAATAATGATGCAGTGACTGCATCAGTTTACATCAAAAGGAGAACAATGTATTTATGAAAGCATGTGGTAAGAGTTTATTTAACTATCACATGCTCTAAAATTGTTGAGGCATTTTGAATTATTACATTGAAAAAGGAGACAGACTGCTAATTGAGTAAACACATTCAAACCAATTCTTTGAGCAGGATGTCTATCAAGATTGATGCATCTGTCCTAATGTGTGTAAAATATTTTCCATAAGTTTTTAATGATTAAGTTTAGGAAGAAAAATATGAGTAAGGTATTAGCCGAGAAGATATTGCTATCATCTTGCTGCAATGTTGTTCCTTCATTGCTCATTTTGTGAATGCAATTAATGATGCTGGAGTGTAGCTCCACTGATAACAGCATACAGAAAATTGATTGCGTGTCCATACACAGAATGTGGCCAACTATACAAATGTAACTGCCATTATAGTTGACCATGAACTTATTCTTGTCTGATAGTTGCACAGGTCTTTTCCTGCAGAGGCATTAAGTACCCATGAATGATTTAACAGACTCGCTGACAGGCATTCTCACTACTCCCTGAAGATGCTTTCATCAGCCCAACGTCCATTAGTTCCGTATAGTCCAGGGATCAGAACAATAAAATTGGGGACCTCAATTTGTTTTTGTAAAATTTGATACAACACCAACTGCTCGGTTATTGCAGGAAATTTTAATAAGTTTAATGTTAATCACCAGGAATCATTTGTACTGTAATCTATATTCTGATCGAAAAATGTCAGATCCACTTGAACACCGGAAATTATGTCAAAATTCTTCTTCATCTACCATATTTTTGGAATATATTGAATATGTCTTAATTTCCTTGTAGATTTGATCTTACATACAAATTGTCACAACAGGAGGTTAAAATGCACTCTGGTCAGCATATAAATAAAGGTCAAAAGGTATGGCGCTGACAGCAGGTCAGGCAGCATCTGAGAAGCAGGAGAGTCGATGTGTTCGGCATTAGCCCTTTATCAGGAAAGTGGGCCAAGAGGGTTGAGATGAATGGGAGGGATGGAGCTGAGGAAAGAAGCTTGGAAGGCGATAGGTAGATGAAAGTGGGAGGTGATGGTGATAAGTCGGAGCCGAGGGTGGAGCGGATAGGTGGAAAGGAAGATGAACAGATAGCACAGTTCAAGAGGACAGTGCTGAGTGGAGGGTTGGATCTGGGATAAGGTGGGGGTAGGGGAGATGAGGAAACTGGTGAAATCAACATGGATGACATGTGGTTGGAGGGTCCCAAGACAGAACATGAGGCGTTCTTCATTTGGCGTCAAGTGGCTTGAATTTGGTGGTGGTGGAGGAGAACTCACACGTCCTTGGCGGAGTGGGAGGGGGAGTTGAAGTGGTCGGCCACAGGGCGGAGGGATTGTTCACTTCCTTCATATAAATAAAAGTGCCTTAAATAGTATTTAGAATCATGCTCACTATTAGTCCTCCTCTATGCAGCCATGGGATTGGAAGCATGGAGAATTAGAAGAAATTGATGCTTCAGAGTATTATTTTACTTGTGTGAGGAAGTGAAAGTGCCTTAAATAGTATTTAGAATCATGCTCACCTATTAGTCCTCCTCTATGCAGCCATGGGATTGGAAGCATGGAGAATTAGAAGAAATTGATGCTTCAGAGTATTATTTTACTTGTGTGAGGAAGTGTTGACTAATTCACTGAGATGACAAAAATAAGCATTTTATTTGGTTTTAAGTGTAAGCCCTCAATACTGCAATTGGCTGCAAATAATTTATATGATAGACTGATCAATTTAGTTTTACTTTTCCCAAGGAAAGTTAGTGAGAATAAGAAACCTTTAAGAACTTGAAATTTTGATTGTTAAAAAAAATATTTTCTCCATCTCTAGTAAAATAAACATTATGTGGTTCTTCGCATTCAAATTAAGTATCAAGAAAATGTATTTCAGGAAAAAAGCTACAAGTTATTCCAAACTCTCTTTTTATTTAATATCAATTTCACAAACATATTCAAAATCAAGACAACACCAATTCCAATACATGACTGACTACATTTCTGAAAATATTTACATACATCAAAATAGTGAACAGTGTGCAACACCAGGGCAAAATAATCTGACAATTTTAAATGCAGCACAGGTACTGTTCTGAGCACCAGAAAATTGCCAACAAGAACTCGGTGAGTGAGGTTACGTAGCACAATTTGATTATTTTTCTTCAATTACAATAGAAATATGTCAATATGTAAACATCTTACAATATGTTAGTAGCAAAGATAAAACATTTACACATGTTCTAATTTTTCTTTAAATTCACAGTCACATTTTAAAACAGCAATTAATAACATTTTAATAAAGATAAATATTTCCGTGGACATAATTTATGCAATAGTCAAAAATTTGTGATTTCCTTTCTGATTGGCAAGTGAAGATCTTTGTCATGAGTGTACTGTTGTAAAATTGATTCCAGTAAGCTTTCTGTTGCATTTTATTTAACCTTTCTATTGCACATCACTTGTCAGATTAAGGACTTTTGGCTTCTTGATTTAGACTTAATTGCCTCTTCCAAACCCCACTTCATTGCCTCAGTCTCAGTTCTGGAATATAGTCATTTACATTCAGACTTGTCTTTGAGCGATATGTTTGTTAAATGAAATTTTACATCCCAACCGCAGCTCACGATAAAAGTCTTTTGCTCTTAAAACTTTAGTATGCAAATTTGTTTTACAAACAAAAGCATTTTGGTCTTGGTTTGCAAGTAGAACTATTTTTTCTAAAATGACATTCCACTTACTGTTATTGGACGCAGTACTTTCAATTTGTATTTATTTTATATAATTGAAATACTCAACATCTTTTATGTAAAAGCATTGATAAGTTGGTAACAGCACATTTTATGACACCTATAATTTTGTGTATGATTGACTGTAGAAAGCTTCTTTTAATCTGATTTTAAGATTTTCACAACATATTTGAAATTGTTTCAGTTTGCAGAGTGTCAGTTGGTTGTTGCTATTTTACAATGAGAGCACTTTTAGAAAGTAAACTTTGGAATTATATAACCAATGTATCCAAAGTAGCATAGTCTGCCACGTTAATTTGCCATACTCAATCGCCCATTGAAATGGGAATGTAAATGCAGCACTAATTCAGAATCAATGCTAATTATCTAGCTTAGATGCTAAATATGTTATTTTGTGCCAAAGAATACTAAAATGAAACTCATTTTCCCATGCATACTGATCAGTTGCTCTGTTGAGTAAATTTCAAAGGCCAAATCAGTGCATGTATTATAATGCTAAATAGACCTCATTTTCTTCATCCAAAGAAGAATTAAAGTTCAGAAGTAATTTGAGTCACACCTAAATCCTGAAAGTCATCTCTTGCTTGGGGTGCCAGAGATGACATTTCCACTGCTAGTCATACTTCCCGGTTTGCATTCCCGACACTATTGCGGAACAATGCATTGTGTGTGGTGTTCCTTACTCTGCTGCTGGTCTGCAATTCGAGCTTCATCCCTGAGGAACAGCAAAAATCTTTGAAGCACCTTTTAAAATTTTCATCCAGAAAAGCATAGAGAATGGGATTAAGGCTGCTATTGGTATAGCCAAGAGCTACTGAGAAATAATAGCAGGCAGATACTACTGTAGTTTCAGGCACATCTGTCAAAGCTTTGACTAATACAAAAATGTGAATGGGAGTCCAACAGATGATGAAAACTGCTACAACAATGAGGACCATACGTGTGATTCGACGCAGGTTTCTGTCTTTCTCTCTGGAACCAGATAGCAGCCTCACACTCTTTAAACGTAGAATCATCAGACTGTAGCATGCTGAGATGATGAGAACCGGGATAACAAAGGCAAAGATAAAAACACAGATTTTCAGTACTGTGTCCCAGTACCAGTAGGGTTGAGGGAATTTCAATTCACATTCGACGCTATCTATTGGATACAAAAAAAGTCTGCAGTTATGATGGCATCTGAAATCAAAACTATTACAACTAAACCTTATTAACTGAGATTTTAAATGATAAATTTAACTCCCTTGAAGGACCCTTTAATAAAAATGTCAATTTACTGAATAGTCCCCAAATAAAGAAATTATCAACAACATCCTCATTTTTTTGTAATTGTTGAGAGGGACAAGTTCCAATTCACAGGAAAAAAAACAGCCATGAAGAACTAAAGTGATAAGAGACAGCATAAAATGAAAAGGCTGACAAAGATGGAAAGAACAGCATAGAATTTACATAATGGGAAAGATATTGAGACCAGCAAAGGGCCATAAAGCAGCTTTATACAAGCTACTGAAAGGGATCATATGAAAAGAAACTTGCAAGGAACATCAAAGCTAAGAATAAAAAGATTTCTCATAACATAAAGTGGGTGGTCAAGAGCCATGTTGACCCACTAGAGGCTGAAATTCGGGATATTATCAATCACTGTTGGAAAGTGGAGTCAGGTTACACTGCCTTAGTATTTAAGGTAGAAAAGGAGGACAGCTTGCTGGAAGCCCTGAGGAAATTAATAGCAGACCAGGGACAGGGACTATCAAAATGAACATAAGTGAAACATTGACAGTGAGGAAATTAATGGAACTAAAGGGAGATGAATCCTTAGGATCTAATTGCTTCCATCCAAGGGTATTAAAGGAGGTAGAGAAGTGTGTGGTAGGTGGCCTAATCAAAATCTTTCCCAGATGCAGGAGTTCTCCCTCTGGATTGGAAAACTGCACTTGTCACCTGGCTTTTTAAGAAAGGTGAAAAAGGAAAACTAGGAATTACAGATATCTGTGGTGGGAAAATTATTGGAGTCCATTATCAAGGATTGGATAACTGAACACCTTGAAAAGTTTCAGCTAATCAGGGAGAACCAGTATAGACTAATGGTAGGTAAGTCATGCCTGATCAACCTCTATTTTTTTTTGAAGAGATAACTAAAGCAAAGAACACAAGAATATTTATGGATACTGTTCAAAGGGAGTTCCAGAAAAAGTCCAATATAAGAGATTTAGCTAAGATGGAAGCCTGTGGAATTGAGGGTAAATTACTGACATGGTTAATAAATTGGTTGAGTGGCAGGCACCAGGAAGTTGGAATAATTGCCAATTATCAAACTGGCAAGATGTGACT
The DNA here is from genome assembly GCF_004010195.1 of Chiloscyllium plagiosum. NCBI lineage: Eukaryota > Metazoa > Chordata > Chondrichthyes > Orectolobiformes > Hemiscylliidae > Chiloscyllium > Chiloscyllium plagiosum. The sequence goes on from NC_057713.1 coordinate 65,403,703, forward strand.
AGTGGTATCCCATAAAGATCTGGGCTTCAGTTATTTATGTTATTTATTAATGACTTGGATAATGGCATAGAAAGTCATATCTTCAAATTTGCTGATGACACAAAGTTAGGTGGCTTTGTAGATAGTTTAGGTGATAACATAAAACTACAAAAAGGATATTGATAAACAAGGTAAATGGGCAAAATCACGGCAGACAGATTTCAATGTAAGCAAGAATGAGATTATTCATTTTGGACTGAAGAAGGATAGCTCAAGGTACTTTCTAGATGGTATGAACTTATATCCAGTGGATGTCCAAAGAAATTTGGGGGTTCAGGTACCTGGATCTTTAAAATGCCACAAATACGTGCAGAAAATAATCAAAAAGCTACTGGAATGTTGACATTTATGTCTAGATGACTGAATTATAAGAATGGAGAAATTATGCTGCAATTGTACAAACTGCAGTACATCATAGGATTACAAGAATGATACTTGAACTTCAGAGGTTAAGCTTTGTGGACAGAAGACGTAAACTAGCCCTCTTTTCTTGAGAATTTGGAAGGTTAAGGGGTCAGCTGATTCAAATTTTCAAGATATTAACAGAAAACACAGGTAGATAAAGATAAACTATTTTTACAGGTAGGAGATTCTAGAACTAGGGGGCATAGTCTAAAATTGGAGCCAAACTGTTCAGCAGAGATGTTAGGAACCATTTCTGCACATGAAGGCTGATAGAGATTTGGAACTGTCGTACACAAATGGTAGGTCAGTTTTAAACTTTAAATCTGAGATAGACTTTTTTTTAAGCAAAGGTAATAAAGGATAGTGGCCAATGACAGGTATATTGAGTTAGGTTACTGTGGAGGAAAATCCGCTTCCCTGTCCACCCACAACATGGCCACAAAGAACATAAGGAACTATGTCTGCCTAAGCCACAACAGAAACTACCCAGAGTGCCTCAGCCTTGACCAAACAGGCTTACAAAGGCACTAGGCAGCAAACAGGAGATGACTCAAGCCACTCCAAACTGGGGAATACACTTCCTGAGACAGCCTGACTGTAGGTTTTGGATTAGTGGTGCTAGAAGAGCACAGCAGTTCAGGCAGCATCCAAGGAGCTTCGAAATCGACGTTTCGGGCAAATGCCCTTCATCAGGAATAAAGGCAGTGAGCCTGAAGCGTGGAGAGATAAGCTAGAGGAGGGTGGGGGTGGGGAGAAAGTAGCATAGAGTACAA